>NC_050198.1:63619303-63919303 GCF_004126475.2 Phyllostomus discolor | reverse complement strand
TGAACCAGCAACATTTAGCTTCGTGGGACAATTTCCAACCAAAAGAGCCACAAAGGCAAAGGCTAGAAAGGTAATCTTTAGCTTTTACCTCATGCTCTAGCTTGGCAGAAGCTCCTTACAACAAGTAAGAAAAAAACACAGACAAGAAGTGAGTGTCTTGTGGTAACAGTGAATATACAGATACCTTGACATTCAAGAGCCAAAAAGGATCTAGGTGAGCATAGGACTATTGAGATATTTTCACCATACTTCCTGGGTAGGGGAATACCAGTAATATTTGGGTTTCAATTCTTCTGTGACCGGATGAGACCTGTTGGGCATGGGGAGTAGGAATAAGCTGCTAAAGACAGAAGCCTAGAACCATATATTAGCATAGTTGGAAGGGATGCTAGTGATCATATAGTTCAGAGGTAGACAAAGTATGACCTACAGGCAAATCTAGTCTTCATTTTTACATAGCCTTTGAGCTTAGGATAGTTTTTACATTTTAAAAGGGTTGTAAAGGGAAGGAAAAAAGTAAATATATATATATATATATATATATATATATATATATATATATATATATGACTATGTTTGTGGTTCACAAAGCCTAACATACTTTCTATGTGGTCCTTTATAGAAAATGTTTATCATAGTGTAATTCAATTGCTTTGTGTTTTAGGGGAAAAAAACCCTGTGGCCTACTTATTCATCATACAGATATATGTTATAAAAATGACCTCTCTGAAGGATCAATTTTATGCCACTAAACTAATTTTATTATAAAAACTTTTAAGCTCATTTTTAAAGGAATTAGGGAAGGCCAAAACTGAATGTCTTTGAAAGTCAGTCATGTTCCATGGTATACAGAACACATTTGTTACATTTTGTCACATAACCTACAACCTCTTTTATCTCTTTCTTATACTTTGGTAGGTGTATTAAAAACACCTTTGGGGAAAAAAATGATCTGTACAGTTTGATTTGATTTCACATTACCCAAGCCCCAGGAATGGGATATGCTATTGGCCTAAACCAATCAGGATATCCCTGACTCTGGTCATAGCAAGTGAATTAAGAATAGACACATTATCACACTCAAATACTGATTATCATGCTCAGTACTTTATGTTAACACTTTTAGAAACAGAAATATTCACTTTCTTTTCTGCTAGATTTGAACATAGAAAACAAATCTTGGAGATATAGACAGCCATCTTTACACAATTAGAACATGAGAATTAAGTCAACATGAAAGAGATGAGGATTGAGGCAAAGTCCAGTGACACTGGAACACCTGGATCAATCTGTAATGGATGCATATGTTTCTGAACTTTTTATTAATTGAACCAATAATTTTTTTTATTAAGTTAGTTTAAGCTTGTTTTTTTTTGTCATTTACAACAAAAAGAGTCAAACTTGGTGATTGGCAACCTGTACACCATAGAAAAAAACCCCAGCTTACTGAATATTTTTGTATTGTTTATTAGCTAAAAATATAAAAGCAAAAGAAAATATTATTTTATAACACATAAAATTATATTAAATTCAAAGATCAGTGTGCATAATTGAAGAGTTATTAAAACACACCAATGCTCATTCATTTATAAATCATCCATATCTGTGTTTGTACTACAGTGGCAGAGTTGAGTAGTTGTGACAGAGATTATATGGCCTACAAAACCTAAAGTATTTACTATTTGGCTCTTTACAGAAAAAGCTTGCTGATCTCTGGTCTAACTACAATGGATGACTCCCAAGATTTCTTTTTGTTTAAAATTCCTTTTGGTCTCTGAGGGAGATGACAATGGACTCATTGAAATTTATGGTTCTAAGACTAAGAATTGAAATATATATGGGGAGTGAGTGGTATGGGATCATTTATAATTATTGAGGGAATAATTCAGTGGGTACAGAATTTATTCACTATCTCATAAAAAATTTGTCAGAAAAGAAGAGAGAATTTTGAGTAAGTTGTTAAATGTCATCAGGTGAAATGTTTTTTGACCTCAGCCCTGGAGAAGCTGTTTTACATTTCTAGTTGTATAGGCAGGAAGTAAAAAGAGGACACTTACATTTATTCTTTACCTATAATATGTTAGAAAATATGCTAGGTTTTACTCTCATATTATGTTTAATTTGTCCTTAAAGCAATCATATGTGCTAAATCATGTTGTTATCTCCACTTTTATGGAGAAAACTGAGATTTTGCCATGGTCTACTCAGCCAGTAAGAACAGAGTTCAGATTTGAATGCAAATCAAATGGGTTCCAAAATATGTTCTCTTCCAGCTATATCATGGGGTGGAAGAATCTGAAAGAGCAAGACAAACAATAAGAACTATAAGAAATTGAATTCGTTTTATTTGGGAGTTTCATTAAATAAGAATTATGAACTGATGGGAGAGAGTCCATCTCCAATAAGAGATAGTACTTTCAAGAATAAAATATAGCACTATGAAAAATTATGCTGGGTCATAATAATTAATTTGAAATTTTCTTGGGCTAAACAGAATGTATGGTGACCCTAATTAGTAGTGACAATGGTCATATGATTATGGGAGGAGCCATGGCAATACAGCAATCACAAACTACCAGATTATCAGTCAACAGACATCACTGCAGCAGAGGCTGCTTTGGGATAGAGCAGGTAAATGAGCATGAGCAGCCAGTCAGGACAATTATAATAATGACCACAAAGAAGTCATAAGTCACCAAGGGAACTTGCTAGGGGACAAAGGAAGGATTCAATAAATGAAGATAGCAAAGGAGTCAGTGGAAGCCACACTAACTTCCACCCAGGACCAATCTGGAATTACAACTAAATGGTAAAGAAATAAACCAGAACAAACAACTGAACAATAGCAACAGAGAAGCCACAAAACTTCGGAGAGAAAGAGGAACCACCTTCAACATGATCTGTCCACACATGAACAACAGCATACAAGACATGATGGGCAGTGTGACCCTCAGTTTACCAGCTGGAAGGAAAGACCCACCAAAGAAAGACCCAACAACAATCAAAACACAAATACAGCAAATCAATAAATGTAATACATCGCATAAACAAACTGAAAGACAAAAATCACCTGATCATATAAATAGATGCGGAAAAAGTATTTGATAAGTTACAGCACCATTTATGATAAAAACACTTAGCAAAGTGAGAATAGAGGGAGCAATCCTCAACGTAAGAAAGGATATATACAAGAGACCTACAGCCAACATTGTACTCATGGGTAAAAACTAAAAGCTTTCCCACTAAGATCAGGAAGAAGACAAGTATGTCTGCTCTTACCACTCATATTCAACATAGTATTTGAAGTCTTAGCCAATGCAATAAGACAAGAAAAAGAAATAAAAGGCACCCAAGTCAGAAAGGAGGAAGCAAAATTCTCATTGTTTGCAGATGACATGATAGTGTACATATAAAATTCTATGGACTCCACCAAAAAGCTATTTGACCTAATAAGTGAATTTGGCAAAGCAGTGGGATACAAAGTCAATACTCAGAAATCAACATTTTTGTATACAAACAATGAAATGTCAGAAACAGAAATCAAGAAAAAATCCCATTTAATATAGTAATGAGAAAAATAAAGTACTTATGAATAAACCTAACCAAGGAGGTAAAAGACCTATATTCAGAAAACTACACAACACTGAAGAAAGAAATTAAGGAAGATACAAATAAATGGAAGCATGTACCATGCTTATGGATTGGAAGAATTAACATCCTCAAAATGGCTATATTACCCAAAGGGATTTATAAATTCAATGCAATCTCTTTTAAAGTACCAATGGCTTATTTCACCAATATAGAACAAATATTCCAAAAATTTATATGGAAACAAAAATGACCCTGAATAGATGCAGCAATTTTGAGAAAGGAGAACAAAATAGCTGGGATCACAATACCTCATATTAAACTATATTACAAGACCACTCAAATCAAAAATTCTGGTACTGGCATAAGAACAGACACATAGATCAATGGAACAGAATAGAGAGCCCATAAATAAACCCATGTCTCTACAGTCAATTAATATTTGACAAAGGGTGCAGAAGTATAAAATGGAATAAAAATACCTTCTTCAACAAATAGTGTTGGGAGAGCTGGACAGCTACATGCAAAAAAATGAAATTTGATCACTAACTTACACCATGCACAAAAATAAATTCAAGGTGGATAAAAGACCTAAATGTATGTCATGACACAATAAAAGTCCTAGAGGGAAACATAGGCAGGGAAATCTCAGACATTCCATGTAGCAATATCTTCACTGATATGTCCCTTAAAGCAAAGGACATAAAGGAAAGAATAAACAAAGGACTACATCAAACTAAAAATCTTCTGCACAGGTAAAGAAAACATTAAAATGAAAAGAGAACCAACTGTACGGGAAAACATATTTCCCAATGATAGCTCAAACAAGGGTTTGATCTCCAAATTATATAAAGAACTCACATGACTCCATGCTAAGAAGACAAGCAACCCAATTAAAAAAATAGGCAAAGGACTTGAAAAGACACTTCTCCAAAGAGGACGTACAGAGGGCCCAGAGACATATGAAAAGATGTTCAGCATAACTAACCATCAGATAGATACAAATTAAAACCACAATGAGATACTGCTTCACACCAGTGGAAATAGCCATCATAAACAAATCAACAAACTACAAGTGTTGGAGAGGATTTAGAGAAAAGGGAACCCTAGTACACTGTTGGTGGTAGTTCAAACTGGTGCAGCCACTGTGGAAAATAGTATGGAATTTCCTCAGAAAACTAAAATGGAACTGCCTTTTGACCCAGCAGTTCCACAGCTGGGAATATACCCTAAGAACACCGTAACACCAATCCAAAAGAACCTGTGCACCCCAATGTTCATAGCAGTGCAATTTACAACAGCCAAATGCTGGAAGCAACCTAAGTGCCCATCAGTAAATGAATGGATCAAAATGCTATGGTACATTTACACAATGGAATACTATGCAGCAGACAGAAAGAAGGAGCTCCTACCCTTTACAACAGCATGGATGGAACTGGAGTGCCTTATGCTAAGTGAACTAAGCCTGGCATTGAAAGACAAATACTATATGACCTCACCTATTAGTGGAACCTAATCAACAAAACAAGGAAACAAGAAAAATATAACCAGAGACATTGAAATTAAGAACAAACTGACAGTACCTAGAAGGGAAGTCGAAGGTGGTAATTGGGGGAAGGGGAGAACAGTTTTCAGGAACAATTATAAAGGACACATGTCTAAAACCAAGGGTGATGGAAGCAGGGTAGGGAGGTGGGTATGGCTAGGGTGGGGAGAAATGGTGGTGAGTAAATACATACAACTCTACTTGAACAATAATAAAATATTTTTTTAAAAGAGACAGGATTCTGGAAATTTTTATGGAGCTCAATATTATAAATAAGCCCTGGCTGGTGTAGTTCAGTGGTTTGAGCACCAGCTTGCAAACCAAAGGGTCACCAGTTTGATTCCTAGTCATGGCACATGCCTGGGTTG
Organism: Phyllostomus discolor; assembly: GCF_004126475.2. NCBI lineage: Eukaryota > Metazoa > Chordata > Mammalia > Chiroptera > Phyllostomidae > Phyllostomus > Phyllostomus discolor. The sequence continues at coordinate 63,913,801 of NC_050198.1, read as the reverse complement.
CAGGCCAGATCCCCAGTGGGGGGAACACGAGAGGCAACCACACATTCATGTTTCTCTCCCTCTCTTTCTCCCTTCCTTCCCTTCTCTCTAAAAATAAATAAATAAAATATTTTTAAAAATCATAAATCATTGTCATTGTAACTGACATTAAACTGACATTTAACTGTCATTAAATATATCTAAACTGCGGAAATACAGGTTAAACTTACCACCAAAAATACTCCTTTCCATTTTCAAGAGTGATAATCAAAGACCAGTGTAAATTTCCAGCTTTTAGCTAGCTTGCGGTTAACTATTGTCTGGCTCCCTCTGTGACACATATATGGTAGGACTTCTCTGAATGAATAGTTGAACAATGATAGCAATTTTCAACTTGCCATTCTTCTAGTCCCAGATCCACTTGCCAGTCTGCTTCAGTTCTGTGCCTTTAAAGAGAAATAGAGGCTCACCATCTCATAGGTTTTCTAAGTCAAATGAAAACATGGTTTTTACTTAGCCTTTTCTTATTTCTTTTAGTTCTTTCATCTTTTAAAAGTATCAATTTTGTTTCCTTCAGCTTTATCCTCCTCCTCTGCTGTCTGATCTCTAAGATGGCTACTGTATTAGGAGTACCATTTTGAAGATAGGGAAATAAATTTTCTCTTCTTCTGATCAGATACTTGAAACCAAATAAGGCAGCAACAGAAATAAGAACATTCACTTTACCTGTTTTTCCCCCACAGCACCCACAAAACATTTTTTATCTGTAAACATTTCTTATACTATCAAAATCCATAATAAATTATGGAACCTGACAACTGTGCATTTATTGGCAAATACCACTTTGAAACAATGTGTCCCTAGAGGATCAGTTTTGACAGTGTTTTTAATCAACATACATTAAAACACTGGTACAGACATCAATTGATGAGAGCAAAGCTCTATTCGTGGATTATACTGATTCTACATACCCATTCATCCTCTATGCCCAAGTGTAATTTGGTTCTTCATCTCAAGTCTCACCAGCCTGTGCACTGCTTCCCTGATGAAAGCAAGATAGTATCTTATATATTGCCAGCATCTTGTATAATACCAAAATTTGATATGCTTTTACCCCTAGACTCCATGACTTGAGATTTAAATGTGACAATGCTATTATGTTATACTTCATCTTGCAAAACCATATACTTCTGTCTAGATAAGACAGGTATTCTGGTACCATGTGTATTTAAGGTTTTTTTTTTTTTCAAGCACATTATCAGAAGGTATTGCAGGAAAAAGGAGAAAAGCCTAAACTGACACAGGCAGAAAGTCAGTTCTCTAGGCAAATTGCTTATTGTTTACCACTGAACAGCACTTTTAAAGTAAACACTGAAAAAAAAAAAACAGCCAGAGCAGACACACAGGAGACTTCTTCATATGCAACATAAATGATAGCCAAGAGAAAACCATGATTCTGCAACTAACATCCTACTTAAGATAGAAGGGGATAAAATGCTAATAAAATATATAAAAGTCACATTGTGTTGGTTTGCTTTCTTAAAGGAATCACAGAAATTCCTCTTTCAGAAGCTTTTTTCTGTCCTGGCTGGTGTAGCTTAGTGGATGGGGTGCCTGCCTGCAAACCAAAAGGTTGCTGGTTTGATTCACAGGGCACATGCCTGGGTTGTAGGCCAGATCCCCAGTTCTCACGTATTGATGTTTGTGTCCTCTTTCTTCCTCCCTTTCCTTCTGTCTAAAAGTAAGTAAAATCTTTAAAAGAAAAAAAGAAGTGTTTTCCCTTCCTTTGATTCACCATGCGTTAGTAATGTGCAGTAAGGGAATTATGTCCAATAAGGATACTCCAACATGGAGATTATCATTTTAACTGCAAGCCTTCACCACCACTCCAGTTAGTCTTTGGTTGTTACTTTCTGTGAGTGTATATAAATTGTTTGATATTCCAAAAACACATGTTCAAATGTCCCTTATTAAAATGTGGTATCCTGTTAACTGTAATGATTTGGATACAACACAAATACAGAAACAAAAACAGAAATATAAAAAACACATTTTCTCATTTTAGAGCTTTTTTGGATAATCATGCTTTAAAATATAAAACTATCATAAATAGTTATGCTTTACTATATACATGTGTGAAATTGTAGTTTAAAAATATAGAATTGGAGGGACTTAGGAGGGAAGATGTCAGTGAGATAGGTGGGAGCAGATTCCACTTCACCCTGCACACAGGTGAAATACCTAGCTGATCTCCTGAGGAACAGAGCTAACAGCCAACAGTATCCCAGCATATATGAAGATTGGACACCAAAAGTTGTAGAGGACATTGAAAAATCAGATGGCAAGGAGAGTGCTTCAGGACAATTAGGTCCCTGGGTCCAGTGCGGGGACCAGGATGGCTGTAGCATCAGGACTGGTGACCGCAGGGTCTGTCTCAGGATTCTTGGGAGAGAGCTGCATGAGTGGCTCCCTCCCCAGCCAGGCAAGGTTTGAGCAACACCAGGAGAGACCTGGTTGCTTGAAGTTGCAGGAAGGGGGAATAAGGATGAAGTGGTAAACACATGTGTGCTGTGTGCACCCATGGAGAATGTGGGTACCAACTGGGGAGAGTTGAGAGTTGGGTCATGACAGGCCCTGACTCTGATAGTCCCCCATCTAGTTGCAGAATTGGGCTATGTGAGAGGTCAAGCCCTTGTATGGAGTGGCAGGCTTGAGAAGGAGGAATATTTCTAAAAGAAAAAGTGAAAAAAGACACTAGGAGGCTGTTTGGGGAATTCCCCTGCAGCAGCCAATCGGGCCTCCTCCCCACCCAGCTGCAATGCAATCCATGCTCACACCTGAAGCCCCAGGGAGTGTGCTCACCTGAACCTGCAGGACAGGTGGCTGCCTGTCCCACCAAACCTGCAGGCCTGGGAAGGAACGTGCCTGGCTCTGCCACCCAGAGGTACCTAGCACCCAACACCTGAACCCCCGGGGAAGCAGCAGAGGAGGTGCACATCCACATCAGCAGCTGCAGCCACAGCAGCACCCCTGCCCTGCAGGGCTGACTGGCTGTCTAAGAGGGAGGCAGAGACGCCCCACAGAGTAGAACTGCAGGGATCAGGGAGTCAGAAATCCCCAGAAATACTTAACTAATTGGGTTGCTGAATTAGCTTGAAGGGGTGCTAGGAGACCTTCGCATCTAGGACAGTAATGAGCAAAAAGGGGATGCATGAATTGCCCCTAATTGCCACACCTCAAGGACAGTGCAATTGGTGGGCTAAAGGTGTAGTCTGGGTGCAGAAGGGCACTGGGAGCCCAACAGCAAACTGAGAACAGGGCTGGAGTCTGGGATGGTGTGGCTCAGGAAGGGAGAAAAGTGAAACCAATTTTCTCTCAGTGTGCTGTTGCCAGGAAGACCAGCAGAAATGGCTTGGTGGGTTTGAAGACAGCAGGAGGCCTTTTGTTTGTTTGTTTTGTTTTGTTTTGTTTTTAATTTTAACTCTTTCTTCCTCTCTTTCCTTCTTTCCTTTTTTATTTCTTCTTTTCTCTCCCTTTTTATCTTTTATTCCTTCCTCCTCCTCCTCCTTCTCCTTTTTTTTAAATTCCCACAGGTGAGACAATAATACCTGGAACTGTGAAAAGACCAGAGTTGAACCCAAAGAAGGGTCACCCCAACAGCTGAGATAAATTTCACTCTGCTGCTCCAGAGAACATGCAAGTTATTGAATATTTGTATTGTTATTTTTTTCATTATTCTTACATCTTTTACTTTATTAGTATTTTTATATTTCTCTTCTTCCTGTTTAGTCTTCTTCTCTTGGCTTGTTAAATTGCATTGTTTGACTGGTTTCCCTTGTTTTCTCTTTCTTAGTGTATTTTTAATTTGCTGTCTTTCACTTCACTTATGTTCCCTTAGCACACTACTCTAGGTCCTATACTTTCTATTCTTGTTATCCAGATCATATAGATTCTGTCATATGATTGATGCTCCATTATTATTGTAAATAATATTTGTTCCATACAATTGTAAATACTACACAGTACCCCGCCCAGATCTTAGCCTACTTCACTGTTTCCTGAACTTTATTACTGTTGTGGTTAACTCTATTCTCTCACACACTACACCTATTTTCTATCCTGTACTCTTACTTTACCTCATAATCTGACCTCCCACAACATCACTGCTTTCTAGACCCAACTCACAATCCTTTCTTCCCCTAACAAGAATCTTACCTTCTTTCTACCCTTTCTAAAAAGTGGCTAGTTGGGGGGAATATCATGGTTTACACTATAGATATCCAAAGGATCTCCTATCACTTATCTATGGGTTGGTACTTTAAATATCACAGAATACACATGCACTGTCTTAAACCATTTTGCCTTTCCCCTCAAACTGATCACAAAAAAGAGCAGGTGGAAGCTTTGAACGCCAGGAAACCTGCTGGAAGAGGAAACCCACCAACAAAGGTACCACCAACATATAACAACAGAAGAAAGTGAAGGAGGGAGTGGAAGCCACACTAAATCAACCCAGGAATTATCTGGAAACACAATTAAATGGTGGAGAAATTACTCAGAACAAACAACTGAAAAAGAGTGAGAGTGAATCCTCAAAACCTAATACACATGAAAGAAACATCTTGAAGACAATCTGCCCACACCTGCACAAAAGAAAACAAGAGGTGGTGGATGGAGTGACCTTCAGATAACCAGCTGGAGGGAAGGATCCACCAAAGAAAGACCCAACAAGAATGAAAACACAAAAACATACAGAAAGCCAACATAAACAACAGCCCAAGACCAGTGAGCTTGGGAGATCAAGGAGACAGCAGCACTGAATCTCACAGGTATTCTACCATAGAAGTTCACACCATAAGCCCAGGCAGTCATAACAGAAAAACCTAAGAAGCAGAATCAAATAAGAAGAGTCTTACAAACAAAGGGAAGACAAAGAAACAATCCCCAAATGAAAGGAAAAAAGGAAACACCAGAGAGAATGCTAAATGAAATAGAACCAACTTAACTATCAGATACTGAGTTCAAAGCAATGATTATGAGGAAGTTCAATGACATCACAGAGAATTACCAAAAACTACAGGGAAACTACAATGAAATCACTGCAAACTATATCAACATGAAAAAGGAAATAGAAACTATCAACAAGGGCCAAGAGGAAATGAAGAATATGATTTCTGAACTGAAGAGCACAGTACAAGGAATCAAAAGCAGGGTAGATAAAATAGATGACTGGATCAGTGAGCTGGAAGACAAGGTAGAAAAAAAAAACATTGAGAATGAGCAAGAAAAGGAAGAGAGGCTAAGAAAGAATGCAGAGGGGTTAGAAGAAATGCAGGACAATATGAAATGTAATAATGTCTGTATAATAGAGATACCAGAAGGAGAAGAAAAGCAAAGGATAGAAAACCTGCATGAAAAAGTAATGATGGAATACTTCCCAATTTGATGAAAGAAAAAGTCACACAAATCCAGGAAACGAAGAGAGTCCCAATGAAGAGAACCCCAAAGGGGACAACTTCAATATGCATCATAATTAAATTGGCAAAATTACATTAGAAAGAGAGAATCTTAAAGGCAGCAAGAGATAAAACAGGAAGTAACATACAAGGGAGCCCCGGTAAGACTAGCAGCTGACTTCTCAATGAAAACACACCAACACAGAAGGGATGGCAAGAAATATTCCAAGTAATGAGAACCAGAGGCCTGCAGCCAAGACTATTTTATACAGCAAGACTCTCAATTAAGGTGGAAGGCCAAATAATAAGTTTCTTGGACAAAAGAAGCTTCAAAGATATACCTCCTCCAAACCAGCTCTGCAACACATGCTAAAGGGTTTGCTTTAAGAACAGGAAGAAAAATAGTGCAAGAGAGAGGAACACAGATATGAAAAAAAAGTCAAAGAGTTAGTATCTATCAATAATAATCTTAAATGTAAATGAATTGAATGCCCCAATCAAAAGACATAGAATAGTGAAATGGATAAGAAAACATGACCCACACATATGCTGCCTACAAGAGATCCACCTCAGAACAAAAGACCTACACAAACTGAAACTTAAGGGCTGGAAGCAAATATTCCAAGCAAACAGACAGGGGAAAAAAAGCCAGTGTAGTAATACTCTTATCAGACCAAATAGATCTAAAAAAAAAGCCATAAAAAAAACCCAGAAGGTCATTTCATAATACTCAATGGAAGAGTTCATCAGGAAGACATAACCATTGTAAATATATATGCAACCAACAGACAAGCACCAAAATATATAAAGAAAATCTCGGAGGGCTTCAAGAAAGACATTGACAGCAACACAATTATATTAAGATATTTTAACACTCTGCTGTCACAAATGGACAGATCTTCCAAACAAAATATCAACAAAGATATTGTGGCATTGAACAATGCCCTAGATGAAGTGGGCTTAACTGATACTTATGAGCCATTCATTCCAAAGAAACAAAATATACATTCTTTTCAAATACACATGGAACATTTTCAAAGATTGACCACATTATAGGACACAAAACAAGCCTCAACAAATTTAAGAAAATTGAAATCATATCGAGCATTTTCTCTGACCACAAGGGACTCAAACTAGAAACTGACCTCAAGGAAAAAACCCAAAACACTCAAAGTCATGCAGATTGAATATTATGCTATTAAACAAAAAATGGATCAAGAATGAGATCAAGAAAGAAATCAAAAAGTTTCTGGAAACAAATGAAAATGAACTCACAACAATCCAATATTTATAGGACACAGTGAAGGCAGTCCTGAGATGGAACTTCATAGCAATACAGGCGTTTGTAAAAAAAGATAAAAATCTTTCAAATAAACAACCTAATCCTATGCCTACTAGAACTTGAAGAACAACAACAAAGACAATCCAGAGCATGTAGAATAAAAGGAAATAACCAAGATCAGAGCAGAATTAAATAACATAGAAACTAAAAGAACAATTCTAAGGATCAATGAATCCAGGAGCTGGTCCTTTGAAAGGACAAACAAAATCCACAAGCCTTTAAGCAGGCTCGTCAAGAAAAAAAGAGAGAAGACCCAAATAAAAACAATCGAAAATGAAAGAGGAGAGATTACAACTGATATAATAGAAATGCAAAGGATTTTAAGACATTGCTATGAAGAACTTTATGCTGAGAAATTTGAAAACCCAGAGGAAATGGACAAATTTCTAGAAAAATATAATCTTCCAAAACTCAATAAAGAAGAAGCAGAAAGGCTGAATAGATAAATAACAGCTGATGAAATTGAAACAGTAATCAAACAGCTTCCTACACACAAAAGCTCTGGACCAGAGAGTTTCACAGTACTATTTTACAAAGCATTTAAAGGAGATCTAACCCCCATCCTCCACAGATTATTCCAAAAAATCCAAAAAGTTAGAAAACTCCCAAACTTTTTATGAAGCTAGCATTATCCTAATCCCCAAACCAGATAAAGACCTAACAGAGGAAGAAAACTTTAGGCCAATATTGCTGATGAAAAAAATGCTAAAATCTCAACAAAATAGTTTCAAACTGCATCCAGCAATTCATTAAAAAGATCATATACCATGACCAAGTGAGATACATCCCAGGGATGCAACAATGGTACAATATCCACAAATCAATAGACATAATACACCACATAAACAAAATGAAAGACAAAAATCACATGATCTTATCAATTGATGCAAAAAAAAAGCATTCGATAATTACAGCACCCATTTATGATAAAAACACTCAACCAAGTGGGAATAGAGAGAGCATTCCTCAACATAATAAAGACCATATATGAGAGATTTACAGCCAACATCATACTGAATGGACAAAAACTTAGAGCTTTCCCACTAAAATCAGGGACAAGACAAGGATTCCTGCTTTCACCTGTCCTATTCAACATAGTATGGAAGTCCTAGCCACAACAATCAGAAAAGAAAAAAAAAAGGCATCCAAATTGGAAAGGAGGAAGAAGAACTGCCATTGCTTGCAGATGACAAAATAGCGTTCATAGAAAATCCTATAGACTCCACCAAAAAACTACTTGACCTAATAAATGAATTTGGCAAAACAGTAGGATACAATGTCAATACTCAGAAATCGAAGACATTTTTGTACACAAATAATGAAACATCAGAAACAGAAGTAAGGAAAAATCCTTATAGCAGTAAGAAAAATAAACTACCTAGGAATAAACCTAACCAAGAAGGTAAAAGACCTGTACTCAGAAAACTGCACAATACTGAAGAAAGAAATTAAGAAAATCACAAACAAATGGAAGCATGAATCATGTTCATGGACTGGAAGAATTAACATCAGCAAAATGTCCATACTACCCAAAGGAATTCATAGATTCACTGCAATTTCTACTAAAGTACCCATGACATATTTCACAGATTAGAACGAATATTTCAGGAATTTGTACTGAACCATAAACTACCCCAAATAGCTGCAGCAATTTTGAGAAAGAAGAACAAAGCAGGAGGGATCACAATACCTGATATTAAACTGTATTACAAGGCCGCTCTTATCAAAACAGCCTGGTACTGAAAAAAACAAAACAAAACAAAAACAAAACAGGCCCAAAGACCAATGGAACAGAGCAGAGCACAGAAATAAACCCAAGATTCCTCAGTCAATTAATATTTGACAAAGTGGGGGAAAGCGTAAATGGAATGAAAATAACCTCTTCAATAAATGGTGTTGGGAGATCTGAACAGCTACATGTAAAAAAAAATAAATTCTATCACCAGCTTACACCATACACAAAAATAAATTCAAGGTGGATGAAACACTTAATTATAAGTCATGACACAATGAAAGTCCTAGAGGGAAACATAGGCAGGAAAATCTCAGACATTCCATGCAGCAATATCTTCACTGATATGTACCCTAAAGCAAGGGACACAAGGGAAAAAATAAACACATGGACTACATCAAACTAAAAATCTTCTACATGGGTAAAGAAAACAGCATTAAAATGAAAAGAGAACCAACTATATAGGAAAAAATATTTCCCAATAATACCTCAAACAAGGGTTTGATCTCCAATATATATAAAGAGCTCACATAACTCCATTCCAGGAAGACAAAAAAAATTAAAAAATGGGCAAAAGACTTGAACAGACACTTCTCCAAGGAGAACATATAGAGGGCCCAGAGACATATGAAAAGAAGCTCTGTGTCACTAGTCATCAGAGAGATACTAATTAAAACTGCAACAAGATACCACCTCACCCCATTCATATTAGGCAACATAAACAAATCAACAAACAAGTGTTGGAGAGGATGGGGAGAAAAGGGAATCCTAGTGCACTGTTGGTGGGAAGGCAGACTGGTGCAGCCACTGTGGAAAACAGTATGGAATTTCCTCAGAAAACTAAAATGGAACTGCCTTTTGACCCAGCAATTCCATTGCTGGGATTATACCCTAAGGACCTTGTAACACCAATCCAAAAGAATCTGTGCACCCTAATGTTCATAGGAGTACAATTTACAAATGCTGGAAGCAACCTAAGTGCCTATCAGTAAATGAATGGATCAAAAAACTATGGTACATTTACACAATGGAATACTATGCAGCATACAGAAAGAAGGAGCTCCTACCCTGTGGGACAGCATGGATGGAAGTGGAGAGCATTATGCTAATTGAAATAAGCCAGACAGTGAGGACCAAATACAATATGATCTTACCTTTAACTGGAATATAATCAACAAAGTGAAAAAGCAAACAAAATATAACCAGAGACATTAAACTTAAGAACAATCTAACAATAGCCAGAGGGGAGGGGAGAGGGGACAATGGGGAGAAGGTTTTTCAGGAAGTACTATAATGGACACATAGACAAAACCAAGGGGGAGGGTGGAAGCAATGGAGAGAGGTGTGTTTGGTTGGTGTGTTGGGGAGTGGAGGGAAGAAAATGCAGATGACTGTAATTGAACAACAATAAAGTAATTTGTATGAAATATAAAAAATAAAAAATAAAAATTTCAGAAAAAAATGTATAGTATTGCTGCATTTTTTCCCCAGTATAAGAAAACAAACCCATTCTGTGAATGAAGAGAATATTTCCAAAGTCATGGACAAATCAACTTCTACAGAATTTGTAGTGAAAGTCTTTGATTTCTATGGTTAAACTTTTATTATGACAAAGTACTAATTAAAAATTGAACTGTTCTGCAAAATTCAAGAACTTCTGTTATATTTCAGCTTTCAGTTTTGGAAAATATAATTGAAAGTCTAATTTTTCTATGGTTAAAACAACCGGTTATTTTGTATATATGGCAGTGGTTTTCTGAGTGTATAAAAACACCTAGATATTCCTCAATCCAGTTTTCATTGAGGTGCTTGGTATCACATAGATCTAAGACAATTCTACAAACATTCCACTTTAGATCTTTATTCAAGTAATAACCACTAAGTCTTGAAACAGTAGATTGTTAACTAAAGATATCAGTTTACTCCAAACAACTCATCAAATGTTGTGGATACAAATTATTTAACACTTTTATTCTTATTTCTCAACAGTTTTACAAAAAAAAAAAAGATTCTGAATAATCTACCTTACATTTAACTTCTGAAGAGGCTAAGGCCTAAAGAAACACAATTTCTGGCTTCACTAGTCATTCAAATTATTAGTGTAGGTAGCTAAATATTAATCAAGAAAGAAGTAAAGAGAATCAGACATTAAGAAGCCTAATCAAATAGGGAACTGAACAGGACAATAAGCATGATTTAGTCTGGAAGTTACAGCTTCAGATATCCCAGTGGATCACCACATTGACCTGTCAAGGGGATTAACACCCCACCCTGTCATATAGGGAGGAAGGACCGGTTGTCCAATATCTCCAGTGTATAATGGTCCACTCGTCTAGACTCAAAGGGGTAGGGAGGAGTAAAACAATAAATGGGAAATTTCCCTGCTTGGCACATGCCCAGTAGAAGGCAAGATGGCATGGAGAAAGGTCTTTACACTTTCAGGCATGTACAATAGGAGTCAACATGGCAACCATAAAGAAGATGTATGTAATATGAGAAGAAGACGGAATTGGATAAGGGACACAGAAACCTGGAATGTCTAGAAAATGGACTGATTTTGCAGATGACCTACCAGAAGCCCACAAAGGATTGGGAAACTGATTGGCTGTTTTGAAAGAGCACATGGGTCTATCCACTCATCTACTGATGGACACCTGTGCTGATTCCATATCTTGGTGATTGTAAGTAATGCTGCAATGAAACTAGGAGTTCTTATGTTCTTTCAAATTAATGTTTTGGGTTTCTTCAGATATATTTCAAGAAGTGGAATTGTTGGGTCACGAGGCAGTTCCACTTTTAATTTTTGGAAGTATGTCCATACTGCTTTCCATAGTGGCTGCACCAGTCTGCATTCCCACCAACAGTGCTAAAGAGTTCCTCTTTCTCCACATCCTGGCTAATACTTGTTTGTTGATTTATTGATGATGGCCATTCTGATGGGTGTGAGGTGACATCTCACTGTGGTTTTGATACAGAGAGATCTGATCAGATTACTGGAGAGGAGTAAGGAGGGAACCTCCATAGGAGGAGGTTGCCTCAGGAAATGGTAAACAGTTTGGGACAGGATTGGCTGAGAAGCTGAATGCCTCTGGTACAAATGGAATTGTGGTCTAGAAGATTTAAACAGAAGGAAGGCAGAGGCTGGCTTTCTTTCTCTTCCTCAAGGATGTCTGGATGATTGTGCTATAGCTACCTGCACTTGCCAAAGGATGGGTATTTAAATGGGAGAAGGAACTCTGGGAACAGTCTATGATCAGGCTGGCCTGGCAGAGGGTGGCAGGATTATTCTTCTTTGGGTGTCCTAGAGGGCATGGGCTCTGAGGCAGAAACCTGCCATTCTTTCAAAATTGTGAAGCTTTCATATCATATGTTGCTTTAGTTTGTAGACTAACTCTATAGAAATAAGATAATTAAAAACTAGCAAGAGAAAAAAATAGGCATACTCAAGAGTTAAAGACTTTAGCCTTAGTTTATAGGCTTAAGTGACTAATGCATGTGGAAAGCTGTTATTTCAAAATTGTGTAGCTTTCAAATACAGAATCCTTTCCTTTATCAACAAAACTCTTCCCCCAGAAGTTTCCCTAGAGGGATGAGGCAGGCAACAGGACCCCACTTGTTGTTCAGTAACAGTTTTAATTTGCATTTCTCTGATGATTAGTGATGTTGAGCATCTTTTCGTAAGTTTATTGGCCATGTGTATATCCTATTTGGAAAAGTGTCTATGTAGTTCCTTTGCTCATTTTTAAACTTGATCATATGGTTTTTATTGGTGTTGAGTTTTATAAGTTATTTATAAATTTTGAATATTCATCCCTTATCAGATGTATCAGCAAATATGTTTTCCAGTTCAGTAGGCTGTCTTTTTATTTCGTTGATGGTTTCGTTTGCCATACAAAGTCTTTTTAGTTTGATATAATCCCCTCTGTTTATTTTTTTCTTTTGTTTCCATTACCTCATGTTTGCACAATGGAATTGTATTTGGCGGTAAAAAAAGAAGAAAATTTTACCCTTTGAACAGCTTGGATGTACCTTGAGAATATTATATTAAGTGAAATAAGCCAATCAGAGAAAGATAAATACCATATGATTTCACTCATATGTGAAATCTAATGAACAAACTGAACCAACAAGAGAATGGGGACAGATTCATAGATAGAGAGCAGGCTGACAGCTAATAGTAGGGGAGGTTGGGAAGGGGGGATTGAACAAAAAGGAAAGAGGACTCATGGATGTAGACAACTATGTCACAATTGGGGGGGGGTCGGTCTGTGTAAGAAGGATAAATTATAATGGAAAAAATACAATAAAAAACCTAAAAAATAATTAAAGATCACCTGCTCCTTGCCAAATTCAAGCTTAAGAAAGATGTCGGCCCTGGCTGGCATAGCTCAGTGGATTGAGCGTGGGCTGGGAACCAAAGTGTCCCAGGTTCAATTCCCAGCCAGGGTACATTTCTGGGTTGCAGGCCATAACCCCCAGCAACCGCACATTGATGTTTCTCTCTCTCTCCCTCTTCCTCTCCTTCTCTCTCTCTCTCTTTCTCTCCTTCCCTCCCTAAAAATAAATAAATAAAATATTAAAAAAAAGAAAGATGTCTCACTCTTTCACTCAGTAACATGTAGTCACCCCATGCATTCATGTGTTCTATCTCTCCATAGCAGTCATGCAGGCCCCAAGCAATGGCTCCCAGCACAAGCCTGGATACAACAATAATGCAACACCAGCCAGAGAGCAGCAGGGAGCAGAATCTATGCTAGCTGGCCAGGGACAAAGGCTGAACTGGACTAAACTTTAATATGGACTGAAGCAATGGTGCAGAATTTTTTTTACCTTGGCTTTTCTTCTGAGCTTGATGAAGACAAGGCTGGTCTTTTTCTACAGTGGGACAGATGGAGATGAGACATCAGGAACATGAGGGCAGCCTTATATTTCTATCCCAATAAATCTTACCACAACACTCCTTGGAAATTCTTGTCTCATGACTCCATGAAAGTGACACAGGTGGGCACAGGTGACCAGGTTCTTGGTGATCACAGACAAAGAATTGAACCGAACACAGAGTTCATAGCAGAGAGAGAGCAGATTTATTAAGTGATAGTATACTTCTCAGAATATGGGAGTGGGCCAACTCTGAGAAGAGATTGGCTTTCAGCAGCCAGAGCAATTCTATTCTTATAGGGTGGCTGCTTCCTGTTTTTTTTTTTTTTAAGGGCTTTCATTATGCATGTGAGAGTAGTTATATTACTTTCAAACTACTGCACATGCTATATCCCTTGATTTTCCTTGATTATCCACTGGTGGGGGGTACCTGCAATGCTAATTTATTATAATTATATGATAATTAGGCAAGGGTCATGCAAAAATCATAGAAGCATCTTCTGCACAGCTGCAGTCAAGATTCACCATGATTCAGTATTTTTCCAGGAAGTGTGACAACTGGTTTTAGAACAGGGTCTGTTCTGTGTTGATGTTCTTTGTCCTAGTCCTGGGACTCCTCTGGAGTTTCCTCATTTCTGATTATCTCCTGCCTCAAAAGGACCCCATTTCCACCACCAGTAAAATGATTAGCCCATAGTAAACAACAAGATAAAACTATAATTCTTTTATTCACTCAACTGTTATCGATTGATTTCTTATGATAGGTGAAGCATTAGGATAATTGTGAATGATACAAGGAAGTTGAATACACTCAGTTCTTGAAGATCTGTTGCATAATGATTGCCCCGCAGTTTCTTAAGGTGACACAAAAAGACATATTTTATTTTACTGTGTAAATATACTGTTTCTAGCAGCATAGAATAAATTTAAGTTGAATACATTAAAAATAATAACATATTAGCATGTTAATAGAGGCAAATAAATGCAATGGAAAGTTCAGGCACTGAGTGAATAGGAATTTAAACTTCAAGAGAATTCTCCAACCTCAGGTGCTGTCTCCCAGACCTTTTCTGAATCTCTATCTCAAGAAAACCAGAATTCTTTTCCACTTCCTTCAAATGTCACAGTTTTCAATATTTCCAATTGTACTGGATATAATAATAATAATACTTTATTTTATCCTCATTTTTGTAATTTCTCTGTGACCTTTGACTCTACCGGTTTTGTTTCCCTTACTAACTGGAATGTCAGAATCGGCTGTTCTCCCTCTCCCTCTCTCCTTTCTTCCCTCTCTTCTTTCCTTTCTCCCTCCCTCCCTTCGGTTGTACATATAAGTTCTTTGACTTCTCTGTTTCCTATACCATTCTTAACCTCTCCCAGTTATTTTATACCTACCAATCATGCTTCTTATTCTATGTACCTTCCCCCCATTCTTCCCCTCCCCCTTCCCACTGAAAAACCTCTATGTGATGTCCATTTTTCTCATTCTGTTGCTTTTCTAGTTGTTTGCTTAGTTTTTGTTTTCATTTTTTGTAGATTCAGTTGTGTTTGTTGTCATCTTACTGTTCATAGTTTTTGATCTTCTTCAATTTTTTAGATAAGTCCCTTCAACATTTCACATAATAAGGACTTGGTAATGGTGAACTCATTTAACTTGGCCTTATCTGGGAAGCACTTTACCTGACCTTTCATTCTAAATGATAACTTTTCTGGATAGAGTAATCTTGGGTGTGGGCCCTTGCCTTTCATGACTTCAAATACTTCTTTCCAGCTCCTTCTTGCCAGTAAGGTTTCTTTTGAGAAATCAGCTGATAGTCTTATGGGCACTCCTTTGTAGGTAACTCTCTCCTTTCTTCTTTCTGCTTTTAAGATTCTCTCTTTATCTTTAATCTTGGGTAACTTAATGATGATTTGCCTTGGTGTGTTCCTCTTTGGGTCCAACTTGTTTGGGATTCTCTGGGCTTCCTGGATTTCCTGGAAGTCTATTTCCTTTTCTGGCTTGGGGAAATTTTCCTTCATTATTTTTTCAATTTTCAACTTCTTGCTCTTGTTCTTCTCCTTCTGACACCCCTGATTCAGATATTGGCATGTTTAAAGTTGCTCCAGAGGTTCCTAAGCCGTGTTTCATTTTTTAAAAAATTCTTGTTTCTTCATTTTATTGTAGTTGAACGGTTGTTTCTTTTTTTGTTCTAAATTGTTGATTTAATCCCAGTTTCCTTCCCTTCATTGCTGTTTTCCTGTATATTTTGCTTTATTTCACTTTGGGTAGCCTTCATTTGTTCCTTCATTTTGCTACTGAGCTCACCTTTTCTGTGAGCATCCTGATTACCAATGTTTTGTACTCTGAAACAGATAGGCTGGGTATCTCCTCATTGCTTAGCACTTTTTCTGGAGTTTTGATCTGTTTTTTTTTTTTTTTTTTTTTTCATTTGGGCCATGTTTCTGTTCTTGGAGCACTTGTTATGTTGTAGGGGGGCAGAGCCTTAGGTATTCACCCTTTCAAGGCAACCCATGCCACTGTGTTGTGGTGCTGTCTGTGGGGAAGTGGTCAGAGAGGGGACAATGTGGCTTGCTTGCTCAGCTCTACCCCTACTTTACAATGAATTCTGTCATGTTGGACTGGGATTTTCTCCCACCATGGTAGTTTACAACTAGCTTGAATCTTTAGTTTTCTGTTCAGCCAGACCCACCTCACCCATGTGATCTGCTGCCTTGCTGTGTGTCCTCTCATTCAGCCCAGTAACCCATCTCCATCCCTCCTACTGTTCTGATTGAATGTTTCTTTAACTCCTTGGTTGTTGAAGTTCCATGTACTTTGATTTTCTGGTTGTTTATAGTTTTAGATTGGTTGTTATCCTCCTTTTGGTTGTGTGAGGACGTGAAGGGTTTCTACCTACACATCCATCTTGGCTAGACCAGATGTTGGAACATTTAAAGTTGTCCCAGAGTTTCCTAAGCTTCTCATTTTTTTGAATTCTTACTTCTTTATTCCATTCTGGTACAGTGTTTATTTCTTCCTTCTGCTCAAAACTGTTTATTTGAGTTTTGGTTTCCTTCCCTTCATTGTTGGTTCCCTGTACATTTTCCTTTATTTAACTTTCCGCAGACTTCACTTTTTCCTCTATTTTGTGACCATACTCAACCAATTCTATGAGCATCATGATTGCCAGTGTTTTGAACTCTGTATCTGATACATTGGCTATCTCTTCATCATTTAGTTTTATTTTTTCTGGAGCTTTGATCCATTTTTTCATTTGGGCCATATTTCTTTTCGTAGGAGTACCTGTTATGTAGTAAGGGGCAGAGCCTTATGTATTCGCCAGGGCAGGGCAACCCACGTTACTGCATTGTGGCACTGTATGTGGGGGAAAGGTCTAAGATAGAACAATGGCACTTGCTCTGCAGCCAGCTTTCAGTCATTTCCTCCACTACCTGCAAAGAAATTGGGCCCTTCTGGTGCTGATTCCAAGGTGGGTGGTTTTGTGTACATTCTAGGACCCTCTCCAATTAACTCTCCTGTGTGGCTGGGAGTTTCTCCTGCCACCTCAACCAACCCCCACAGGTTTTTTTCCGTCAGAGGTTTTGAGTCTTTATTCCCCCACACTGGATCTCTGGGTTGTGTCATCTGTCTTTCTTCCCAGATGTTCCTCCTGGTTTACCGGCATGCTAATGTGGGACCACCTGCTCCACCAGCTGCCACCTAGCCTACCCAGGTCCTTCAGCTGCTGCCTTGCTGTGAGTATTCTCCATCTTTGTACCTGTCTTTTCCCCTCTACTGGTCCAGAAGAATATTTCTTCTTTAACTCCTTGGTTGTCAGACTTCCACACAGTTCAATTTCCTGACAGTTCTAGTTATCTTTTGTTTTTAAATTTCTTGTTATCCTTCTTTTGGTTGTATAAGGAGGTCAAGTGTATCTATCTATGCCTCCATCTTGGCCATCTTGGCTGGCAATTCTATTTATTTATTTTTGATCAGAGACAATATAGCCTTGCTGTGATAAAACCAAGCCATTTAAGATTCACATACAGTTCATTCTTGACATCAGAGAAGAGTTTTGGGTTAAAACTTTAAGAGTTGTGCATACATTTGTTTGCAGTGCTCTCTGTACATTTAATCCCCTAATACTGGCTCTAGTAGAAAGCTAGTTGATAATGTAGGTGTCATGAAGACCTTGAAAAATCTTCATCAGAGAAAAAATTAATATAATCAGTCTTTTTTGTTGATTGTTTTTTCTTTTTCCATATACATTTTAGTCTGGGCATTATCTCTCATCAGGTTTTGGTAATAGTTCCCATTTTTTGGTCAGATAACTTCACTTGCTTCCTGCTGATGATTGAAAGCACTCTGAATTAATTTGCTTGGCTGCAGTCACCTCTTTCTGTTTTATTTCTCACTTTTTCATTTTTAACACCTTACATTCCATACCTGCATTGCATTCCCTGCTTCAGTGGCTTTGTCTAAATCACTTCCTCTGGTGCAAATGCCTCTATCTCTCACTTCCACATAGTCAAATTCTTCAAGTCCAAACAAACTCTTTTCCTCCAAGAAGACTTTTCTGATCCCATTGCCTACTGTTGTCGCTCACTCCTCAGAAATCTAATTGATATTATCTCTTTTTCTATTATGGTACATACCAATTATTACTTTGCCGTTAATGAGCCATGTTTCACCTACTGCATAATAAGACTATATACTTCCTGAAGGCAGGGACAACTTGGCATTTATATTTATATTCCCATAGCTCCTAGCCTTTGTTCCTTTCTCCCATCATTTATTTATTTAACAGAGAGATGGTGTGTGCATTCATAGAGAGAATATGGGATGCAGTAAATACACATAGTAAGCCTTCAAATAGCTGTTGAATGAGAATTAAAAATTGATGTATTTACTGGCCTCTATTGAAATGAATAAGGCTTTACGTAAAAAGAAATATTATCTTTATATTTAGAAGTACATCAAGCTGAACACAAAAGTCTATAGGATTCATATAATATTTATAATCTACAAGGAAGTTTAAGATACCATAAAGTCAATGAAAGTTGATCATAACAGATACTTTAAAGCCTTTAAAGTATCTCTGTAGTTATTAAACTTGTTATTTTAAAAAATCCATGAATTTGGACAAATGTTTACTTCAGAATTTATATGTTATAGAATCAGGGTCTCAAGATTAAATCAACCATACTCAGCATAGAAAATACTCCTGATTAATTTTGCTGTAACATTGAAATAGATAATGGGCCCAGGGAATTTACTCTTGCCATTAAAACATTATTTCTAATGGCACAAAAGACAAATCTAGCTCTTTAACAGAAATTAGTGAAGTTCTAATGTGATATGTACAAATTATATTGTATAAACAACAATGTATAGTCAGCCATGCTGTTCATATAAAAATAGCATTTCTAAGAAAATTCTGTCTTTGAGCCTAAACAATGCTTCTCATTTTGAGAATGGCTCCTCTAAGTTATATGGGATAATACCCATCACCCCATCAAAATAAAACAACAAAAATCATAAAATCTCATATGAAGTTTATTAATTTCAGAATCACTAGACCCAGGCATCCTGGCAAACCCAGTAGAGAATCCTAGGGATGGGCAACTGTCATGTAGCTAGGTAGGCAACAGGGCTGTCAACAAAGAGTTACTGCCATTGGGCTACAGTGCACTCCTCCCCTGATCACCTCTGATGTAGGCAAACTTGACCTTCTCTACAGACTGGCAGGCATTATGGACTGAATGTTTGTGTACCCCCAATTTCATATGTTAAAAACCTACCCTCCAATGTGATAGTATTAGGAGATGCACATAGCATCATATGTATAAGTCCATAAGTGTACTTATCTTTTTGCATTGTGATGATCTAATTGCCAATTGCTGCCATTAAATGAGGTATGTCTTGAGGGCAAGGTGTGAGTCCTTATTTCCCTAGTAACTAAAGTACTGTCTGGCTAAATCCTTAAGTAAGCTTAATGACTGACTGACTAACTAAACAATTTGCATATGTTAGGCAGAGCTGCCTCAAGAATAAAGATGGTGTCAAGACATCAGGCAAAACTCTTATTTATACTTTACCTTCCTCAAAGATTGGCTGATGTTATGGACTACATTTTTGTGTTTTCCCCCAATTTCATGTATTGAAACCTTACCTCCCAATGAGATGGTATTAAAACATTTGGGAAGTAATTAGAATTAGATGAGGTAATAAGGTGAAGCTCTTATAAATGGGATTTTTGCCCTTTTAAAAGTCACAAGAGAACTTGCTTTCATTGTTGTTCTCTGTCATGTGAAGTTGGTGGTCTGCAGCCTGAAAGATGATCCTTGTCAAAACTTCACCATAATGGCATGCTGATCCTCACTCAGACTTTTAGCTTCCAGAACTGTGAGAAACATATTTATGTCATTTATAAACCACCCAGTCTGTAGCATTTTATTTTTTTTTCATTTTTTAAAGATTTTTTATTTATTTATTTTTAGAGAGGGAAGGGAGGGAGAAAGAGAGAGAGAGAAACATCAATGTGCGGTTGCTGGGGGTCATGGCCTGCAACCCAGGCATGTACCCTGACTGGGAATCAAACCTGCGACACTTTGGTTTGCAGCCCACGCTCAATCCACTGGGCTACACCAGCCAGGGCTGTAGCATTTTCTTATAGCAGCCCAAACAGACTAAGTCAGGTAGTGACTAAAATTCTTTAATTCGAAATTCAGTTCTTTTCCTTTAAAAACATGCAAGTATTTCTGGGGTGGCTAGTATATAAAAAAGCAGCCATTTATGGAAAAGTGCAATAGTTCTCAAACATCAAGGCACATTGGAATTCCCATGGAGGTCATTTTATAATACATAGTACTACCTGACTTACCCCCAGAGTTGATTCAGTTGCTAGGATGGGGCCTGAGAATGTATATCACAAATCCCCAGCTGTTGCTGATGTCGCTGATCTAAGGATCACACTTTTTTTTTTGAGAGCTACTGGTTTACCATAAATAAGCGTATCAAATCATGTTCTGAGGGCAAGTTTTGAGGGCTAGAGAGGGAGAGAAGTAGTACTAGAAAGGAGAAAGGAAGAAAAACAAGGGAAAATAACAACAGCTTTAAGACAAGCTACATTTTTCACATTTTATAAAGTTCTGAACCAGTGAGCAGAAATCTTTGAAATACTTGTGGAATTGGCACAGCACACTCACCTTGGGAGTAGAAAATGCAACTTTCTAAATACAATATTCTTTACACTTTAAAGGGGGGATTTCAATAAGTGGGATGAATGCTTATTTAAGAGTTTATAAATATAGCATGCTAGTCCAAGTCAACTGGCCTTTTAGTGTTACTGCTTTTTTGGTTCAACAATAAGAGACAATTTTGTGCTATTTGCCCCATGAATACTGTTGTTACTACTTAATGTTTATTAAGTGACCACCATAGTGGCTTTATTTTTACAGAAGAGGTTTTTCTTCTTGACATTTGTGTGCTAAATATGATTTTCCTGCTGCCTGCCAAATTGTAACCATATTAAACAACACAATAACTTGAAGTAGACTGGGGTATAGGAATCAATGCCCACATTTGTGAATTTAGGAAAACCGAGACAACAAACCAAACATTTCCTCCTTTCTAGCTTGAGCTTTATGGTAACTATTAGGAATGCAGTTATAAATACATTTAATCAATTAAACATATCACGCACTGATAAGCCTTAAGATTTATTCATTACAAGTGAAATATAGGAACATATCATGTCAAAGAAAGTAGGAATCATATTTTAAAGGAAGGTAAATCAGACCTTGAAGGTAATACTCTATAGAAAAGTCATTTTAAAAGGACACTGTGCATGTTGGATCAGATCACTTGAAGAGAACAAGAATTATAATAGTTCTAAAAGGTGAAGCTAAGAATTGAAAGATTATAGAAAATTTAATTTAAAAGAATCATTATTTATACATGGATTAGGAAATGGCAAGGATAGAACTCACAGTCCTTATTTCTGTTATTTGGAAGAAGAAAAAACATATTTCATGGTAAGATATGATAACAATTCTAGTAATCTGAAAATGATTTTGCATTTCTAATTCAAATATTTTTAAGTGAATCACAACACAAAATATGTCTTAAAACATATTGGGAATTTTTCTCCTTTTCTTCTTTATTCTCTATCTAACAAATGTGCAGGTATAAAAATTATAGAAGAGAAGACTCAGAGAATCACCTCATACAAGTGGGGAGAAGATCAGGTTCTGTTACAGGTTGAATAGTGTCCCCCCCAAAAAAGAGATACATTGAAGTCTTGACTTCTAGAACTTCAAAAGCCTATTTCAAAATTTTGTTTCATATGTGATTATTTAAGATGAGATCATAGTGGATTAGGGTGAGTCTTCAATCTAATATGACAGGTATCTTTATGAAAAGAGGAGATAGGACACAGACACATAAAGAGAAGCCATGTCAAGACAGAGGCAGAGATGGGAGGCAGATTTGGCTTGCATCTACAAGCCAAAGAATGCCAAGGATTTCAGAATTGTCCACCATGATCAGAAACTAGGAGAGATCTTAGGACAGTTTTTCTTTCAGAGACTTCAGAAGGAACCATTCTTGCTGGTATCATGATTTTGGACTTCTAACCTTCAGAACTGTGAAAGAATAAGTTTCTGCTGTACTAAACCACCAGGTATGTGGTACTATATTGCAGTTCTTGCTCAAAACTTTGTTAGGTTTCAAGATCTATTCACACAAAGAGTTAAGCCTTTCTTGTATATTGATTCATATTCACCACTCACACCAGCCATTACCTTTAAGGAAAATAAAAAAAAATCATGACTATGTTAAATGGGTACTTACTGGCATGTTCCTCAAGAATGTGCATGTACTAGTGTAATCACAATTTGTGCACATTCTAATGTATACTTTCTAAATAAAAATGGAAAGGGAGATAAGGTGGAAATACAAAATACCTGAAAGTACTCTAAGCTTTATTTTTAATGGTACAAAAAGCTTTTTTTAAAATAAAATATTTACTTATTTTTGGAGAGAAGGGAAGAGAGGGATAAAAGAGGCAGAGAAACACCAAAGTGTGAGAGAAACATCAATGGATTGCCTCTTGCATGCCTCCAAAGGGTGACCTGGCCCACAACCCAGGCATGTTCCCTGACCTGGAATTGAATCAGCAACATTTTTCCTTGTAGGACTGTACTCAACTAAGTCACGCTGGTCAGGGCACAAAAAGCCTTTTTGTTCTCACTCATATGTTATTTTAAAATGTTATACATGATTATGTTTTAGTGAGAGTACTGTCACTGGATATAGATCATTACTTTAAATTCTTGATTTGATAGTTTATGGTACAGTGATTTAATGGTCTGGTTCTAAATTCAGTATATTTTCATACCTGGTTTTAATGGTGATCATAGTTGAAAAGGTACTTGACAAAAATATATAGATATTGCACAAATGAAAAGAGTGCACTGCTGGTTGCTTTTACTAAATACAGATATTGAGTACTGAGTTCAAACCACCACTTCTTAAAGATTTATTTGTTAAATTAGTTTCATACATTTATTTTTGTTTTTAGTTATTTGGAAGTAAATTGCAGACATTGTAGTACACTGTTCTTATATTTTCAGCTTGTATCTCCTACATAATAATCAATATAATATCATACCTAAGAAAATGGCGATAATTCTTCAGTATCATCTAAAATGTAACCCATGATAATTTTTTTCTCAGTTGTCCCAAGAATCTTGTTCACACTTGTGTTTTTAAACCAGTGTGCAATCTAGGTTCATATATTACAATTTTTTTTAGTTTCTTAAACCTCTTTTAGGAAAAAATACCTTTCACATGAAGTATTTTTTATGACATTCACTTTTTAAAAAAAATATTTATTTATTTATTTATTTTTAGAGAGAGGGGAAGGGAGAAAGAGAGGGAGAGAAACATCAATGTGTAGTTGGCTATTGTGTGCCCCCCAAATGGGGACCTGACTTGCAACCCAGGTGTGCCCTGACTGGAAATGGATTTGACCTGGAATGGAAACCTGACCTTTGGTTTTAAGGCTTGCACTCACTCACACTACACCAGCCAGGGTAACATTCAGTTTTTTAAAGAGCCCTGTACTCATTATCCTGTACAATGTCTTTGAATTATGGATTTGTCTGATTGTTTTTTCCTGACATTGTTTAACTGCAAAAACCTCATTTTTAATAAACTATGAATAAGGGCTCTAGAGGCTTAATTAGATGAAGGTGAAATATTTTGGTAGAATATTTCAAAGGTAATATTGTTCAATTCAATTCTCATGTTGGTAGGCACATTAGGTCTGGTTGCACCCATACTAGTGACACTAAATTGGAACACTTGCTTGAGGTGGTGACCTTAAAGCCTTCCTTTAGTAAAGGTAGTCTCCCTAGGTTCACTTCCACAGAGCCAATATTTTTTTACAATTACTTTTCACCTAATTGCTTTAACATTCATCAATGATACTTCCCTGGGTCAATTATTACTTTGGAGTTTACCAAATAGTAGTTTTCTAAATGTATTCCTTATTCTATATTTAATTTAATTGATATTCTATCAAGAAGAGTGGTCTTCTTATCTAGTGTTTTCTTTTCTTTTTTTTTTTCAGGGAACTAATGAATTTTAACTTACTCAGTATGTTATAGTTATTCTTTTGAGTGCTCAAATTGATTCAAATGTGGTCAGTGGGAGTTCTCCAAGCTGGATCCTGTATCATTGTGGGGCAACATGCCCCTATTGGATTTAGAACCTCTTTGCTCTCTGTGGCACAAGGCATCTCAGACTCTCCTTTTACTTCCCATGCCACACACCTGCAGTCACCATTTCTCAAAAGATCCCTGGTTTCTTTTATGGGAGAATTAACTTTAGAAGTGTACTAGGTGTGTTAATGCTTCTGGTTATCATTGCTTCTATTATATTACTATCTATAGTCAAAGCTAGGGAGAGTCACTTTAAAAATTATGAGTAAATGCATTTATTTATATTTAATCCATTGCCTTGTTTTATTTTTTGTAGAATTTTAGCATTTATTTAAAACTTTAGTTGTGATAAAAAAACATAAAATTTACCCTTTTATTCATTTTAACTGCACAGTTTAGTTGTGTTAACTGTATTTACATTATTGTACAACTCTCTTGAACTTTTTCATCTTGTAAAACCAAAACTCTATACCCATTGAAAATATCTCCCAGTTTTCTTCTCTGTAGCCCCTGACAAACACTATTCTCCTTTCTATTTTTGTGATGTTGACTTCTGTAGATATTTCCTATAGAATCATATAGTATTTGGTTTTGTGTGTGTGTATGTGTGTGTCTTATTTTCCTTAGCATAATGTCATCAAGGTTCATACATCTTGTAGCATGAGATAGGATTTCTTTCTTTTTAGGGCTTAACAATATTCCATTGTACAGATATACCATACTTCCTTCCTTCCTTAGCTACTATGAATAATGCGGTGATGAACATTGGTGTGCAATTTACATTTGAGATGCTGCTTTCAATTATTTTGGATATATAGCGAGAAGTGAGATCGCTGGATCATATGGTAGTTCTGTCTTTACTTTTGGGAAACCTCCATACTGTTTTCCATAGCAGTTTTCAGTTCATTTTATTATATAATAGAGTTTTATTTGCATCTCTTTTTCTTATTCAGGGAATATTGATGCCCAACCACATCTATATGCATGTACACTTATTTATTTTATTCTACAATGTGCCTAAATGAGTTTTAAAATTACAATTAATATTACTAATAACAAGAAACCTACTGGGCTTTTTTGCAGTTCTTTTTGTCTTTAGAGTGTATACAGTTAAAGAGGTAGAGTCAGAGTACTGTGTTTAAAATGCTTTAAATAATCATTTTCTCTGTATATGTTTGATATATATTTATGGCCATTTGTTTCTACTGTTGTTTGAAGGTTTATGCTTTATAGATTTTTATTTAATTTATTAACCTTTGCATTCTAAAAAGTAAACATTACATACAGAGATATACTCAAGGAGAATACTTGCTCTTATCTCTACTACCTCCACCTCAATCTCCTTCCTTCCTTTATTTATAGAGTTTTTTCATTTAGGATAAGATTCTACTCAGTCTTATCATCCTTCCAGCATTTCCTTTTGCAAAAAGGGCAAACCCTCTTCCTTTGATGTTGATAATTGCATATACCTTACTCTATGAATGTATCATAGTTTATTCAACTAGTGCCCTATGAATAGATAGCTAGGCTGTTTTCAATTTGTTATTACAAATAATGCTTCAGTGATTAACTTTGGGCATATTTTTCACATTGTTGGAATTGTATCTTCAAGGTAGATTTGTAGAAGTTGAATTGCTGAGTCAAAAAATGAAAACATACAGTTTTGTGAGATATTGTCAAATACCCCTCCTTGGGTCATATGACATTTTGCAATCACTATAAATTTTATTGTATTTCATTTTATTGATTTTATTTTTCAATTACAATTTACATTCAATAGTATTTTGTATTAGTTTCAGATGTACAGCATAATGGTTAGATGAGCATATACTTTATAAGGTGTGCCCCCGTATTTCCAGCACCCACCTGGCACCAGAAACTTGAGCCCATAACAGCTTTAGTTGTCAGCATATATGAGAAGTGCTATCTCAGTGTAGTTTTAAATTTAATACCTTATTAAATGTGAGAAACATTATTTGTTCACACTTTTAAAAACATTTGTTTTTCTTTTTCTGTGAACAATATGTCTTTTATATTTTTTCTATTGTGTTTTCAAAGTTTTAAGGGCATAAATATATGTGCTTTGTTTTTTTTAGGTGCTACATATAATTTCAACCATAAAGTCACATAATACTGTAGATATTTCCAAACATTTTTAAAGATGATCATTTCTCCATAGTATGAGTTTCTTTTGAAAATGAGATACTCTTTCTATTATTGTTAAAATGTAATTTTTCTTTTAAAGTGTTGATGAAGTGTTTATTATTTTTGGAAGTGTTGATGAAGTGTTGATTATTTTTACTGTATATTCTAGGTAACATGTTACTAAGAGCCATTGGTTATCAGCATAAAGGTTGGCACACTTGGAACACTCATCTTTTAGTAAATGAAAAACGTCTAGTGCATCTTTAAGTTCTACAACTCCTTAAGTACTTTATCACAAGATAATCAAAGAACCTCTGTAAAATACAAAATAGATTCTAAGTCACTCACCATACTATATTCAAGAGATTTCATTATTTAATAATCAGGTTTTTGTAAAATTATCTATGTTGATAACATCTTGTAAATTGCAAGAAGTGATTTGTCTTCTCACAACCCAGAGAATTATTTCACACACTGGTTTGGAGACCACAGTTAGGTAGAAAAGCCATTGACTGTTCTCTCTGAATCAGAAACCATAGTAAATGTTCTTAGAATTAGTTTAGATGGTCTTTATCTCTTGTGAACTTTATTTTTCTTTTCTAAAAATTTTTTGTTTGTTTGTTTTTAGAGAGAGGAAGGGAGGGAGAAAGAGAGGGATACAGGCATCGATGTATCATTGCCTCTCATGCACTACCCCCCACCAGAGACCTGGCTTAGAACCCAGGCATGTGCCCTGAATTGGAATCAAACTGGAGACCCTTTGGTTCACAGGCCAGCACTCAATCCACTGAGCCACACCAGCTGGGGCTATCTTTTGTGAATTTTAAAACCCTTCCACAGTCTACTTTGTCCATATACATAGAAAATCACATCTCTTATTTTAATGGGGTTTAAGAGACAGATTCCATTTAATCTTGCCTAGAATCTCTCATACAGTTACAGAATATCTACCTGAAGTGGATACATATTTTTATCTGCCCATATGCTTTTTCTCTTTTTCCTGGTAATGGACCTTTTTAATTTTTTTATGAAGCAAACTTGATTAAAAAGTTCACCTAGTAGAATTTTCAATCCAAGAATTCCCCCGTTTCCTGAAATGGGAGTGTACACATGAACCAGACCTGGCTAATCAGAGCATTTCATTACCATAGAAAAATGATTACATTAAGGTTGGTCATGTGATATAAAGCAAACCAATAAGAGTGATTTATAGAGATTAGTATGGATTTTGATACAAAATCCGTCTCCAAAATGAGTCTCTAGCCTTCCAGGATAATGAGTACTCAAAAAGATGCATTGTGAAAACAATTCATCTCAAAATGAATATAATGCAGAGATAATCAGAGATGAAAAAAGATAGACATTGAGTCTTTGTTTTATTGCTGGATCACCTGGGATCCAGCCATGCCTGAAGTGAGATTTATTCTCATAACTTTTATTATATAAGCCAATAAATTTTGTTTTTAGTTTCAGAAGGATTAAACTTTTCCATTGCACACAGTTATCACTTGGTAGTAACTGCCTGATTGAAAACTATATTTCTAAGCTACTTTGGCATCAAGATGAAGCCCTGGACCAGTTATTGGCAAGGGAAGGAATGAAGCTGGGCCAAAAGAATAAAAAAGCAAAAATGCCTTCTGTGCTTGCTCTCTCTTACCTTTTGTCACCTTGATGTAGGTGATTCTGGGGCCCTAAAAGTTGCTAGAACTAGAAAGTGAAAGGTACCAGAGTGTCTGAATTGTAATATGGAAGACCAACACCTGCATTGGAATATTATATGAGCAGAAATAAATGTGTGAGGCTACTAAAATTTTGTGATTTATTTGTTAAAGCAGCCAGAATTACCCTAACTAATATACCATATATTGTGTTATATTAAAGATATTTATTTCACTCACTATTAGATTAAGATTACCCTAAGGACAGAAACTTGGACTTAACTCATCTACGTAGCCCTCATGACAGAAGTACTAAATAAATAAATAAATAAATAAGTATATAATAAAATCTCAAAGTTTGAAGAAAGTTTAGTTCAATATAGCTCAAAATGGCTTATGTATGTTAATTATGATATTATTTTAATAACTGCTTTATAGAGATATAATTCACATACCATACAATTAACCCATTTAAAGAGTATAGTTTTTTTACTGTACGTACACAGTTGTGCTATCATCACTAAATCAGTTTTAGAACATTTTCTTCACCCAAAAAGTAACTCCTGACTCATTAGGATTCACTCAAGATTTTCTTCTCCTCTTCTCACATCCTTAGGCAACAACTAATATAATTTGTCTTCATACCACTTTTTCTGAACATTTCATACAAATAGAATTATGTAGTATGTGACCCTTTGTGTATAGTTTCTTTTAATTAACATATTTTAAGGCTCATCCATATACTAATATTTATATCAGTACTTCATTCCTTTTTATTGCAGGATAATAATTTCATTTATGAATATACCAGTTTTCATTTATTCATTCATTCATTAATAGATGGACATTTAGGTTGTTTCTACTTTTTGGCTATTATGAATAATAATATTATGAACACATGTACATGTTTTTGTTTTGGATATATGTGTTCATTTTTCTTGAGTATATATCCAGGAGTGGAATTTCTGTATTATATGGTAACTACATGTTTTAACTTTCAGGAACTTCCAAACTGTTTTCCAAAGCTTCTGTGCCATTTTGTATTTTCAAAAAAATCATATGATGGTTGCAATATCTCCAAATCTTCACCAACATTTGTTATTGTCTTTTTAATTATAGTCATTCTAGCTGGTATAAAGTGTTATCTCACTGTGGTATTGATTTGCATTTCTCTGATGATGATGTTGAGCATCTTTTTATATGCTTATTGATTATTTGAATATCTTCTTTGAAGAAATGTTTATTCAGCTCATTTGCCAATGTTTATATCAGGTGCCATTCACCTTTCTGTAACTGAATTGCAAGAGTTCTTATAATCTGAGTACAATTACTTATCAGATAAATAATTTGTGAATATTTTCTCCCATTCTTTAGTCATATTCTCACTTCTTCAATGCACAAAAGATTTTAATTTTGATGAAGTTCCATTTAACTATTTTTTCTTTTATTGATTGTGTTTTTGGTATCATATCTGAAAAAAAAATTGCCTAATTCAAAGTCTTGAAATTTACAGCTATCTTTTCTTTCTTTTTTTAAAAGATTTTATTTATTTACTTTTAGAGAGGGAAGGGAGGGAGATAGAGAGAGAGAGATAGAAACATCAATGTGTGGTTGCTGGGGGTTATGGCCTGCAACCCAGACATGTACCCTGGCTGGGAATCGAACCTGGGACACTTCGGTTCCCAGCCCATGCTCAATCCACTGAGCTACACCAGCCAGGTACAGCTATCTTTTCATCCAAGAGTTTTATGGTTTTAATTATGACATTTATGTTTGACCCTTTGAGTTTTTATATATGGTTAAGGCAAGAATCTACCTTTATCCTTTGGCTGGTAGATATTCAGTTTCCGAGCACCGTCTGTTGAAAAGACTATTGTCTTCCTAATAAATTATCTGGACACTTTTGTAAAAATTCAATTAACTATAAATAAGAGTGTTTATTTCTGGACTGTTATTTCTATTGTATTGATTCTATTCTATCTTGATGCCTGTACCACAAACTCTTAATCACTGCAATCTTGTAGTAAATTTTGAAATAGAGACCTGTGACTTCTCCAACTTTTTTGATCTTTATCTGGATTGTTTTGACCCTTCTGTGTCCTTTTTTACATGAATTTTAGCATAATCATTAATTTCTGCAAAAAAATACAACTGGGATTTTGACAGAGATTGTATTGAATATGTAGATCAACTTGTGGGACTAATGATATCTTAAAATATTAAGACTTTCAATCCAGGAGCATGGGGTGCCTTTTCATTTATTTTGGTTTATTTCTCTCAATGATGTTTTGTAGTTTTCAATGTAAAACTCTTGTACCTTTTTGTGAAATTTATCCCTATGTATTGTTTGCTTTTGATGCTATTATAAATGCCCTCTTAATTTCATTTTTGGACTTTTCATTGCTAATACAGAAATACGTTTTTGTACATTAATCTGATATCCTGTAACATTGCAGAACTCATTTATTAATTCTCATAGTTTTTAATGGATTCCTTAAAATTTTACATGTAGAAAATCATGTTATCTGCAAACAGAGTATGATTGTATTCTTAATAAGCTTCAAGAAAAGCCCATAAAGAGGACTTTTGGCTGGTTTAAGAATAATGATTGTAGAACTCTAAACTAAAGGCTCATTTTTTAAAACTCCTGACAATTTCTAAGGCCAAGGAAAAGCTTTGCAGTATATTCCACCTTCTTAGCAATCTTATTTATATGGAATCTCTTCTTTGGTGATCTGTAAGGGAAAATTCTAAGTACTGAGTTGAAGTTACATTGAAATCAAGTCAGAACTATTATATAGCATAAATAGTGTACTACCACTCACCTCCACTAATTGAATAAAGATTTGGGCCTGGCTGGTGTAGCTCAGTGGATTGAGCACGGGCTGCAAACCAAAGGGTCGCTGGTTCAATTCCCAGTCAGGGCATATGCCTGGGTTGAGGGACAGGTCCCCAGTGGGGGCCACATGCGAAGCAACCACACATTAATGTCTCTCTCCCTTCTTTCTCCCTCCTTTCCACCCTCTCTAAAAATAAATAAATAAACTCTTTAAAAAACAAATAAGCATTTGGCAGGATATACTTGCTGCATAACGTTTTTGATTATTTATAATTTCTCAGAAAACATCCCCTACATAAAAAGGGAAACTATTGGTATACTACAGGAATGAACACACTAAAACATCTAGCTTTTAAACCATGAATCAAACTCCTGATGAAATGTCTACATTATTGTCCAAATAATTTGCAGGAACATATTTGTGGGAGCTGCTCTGTAGAACAAACCTTACTATCTGTCTATAAATACTATAAGAATGTATAAGAGTCAATCCAACCTTTAGCTCTGAGAGATACAGGGCCACATGATAGCAGAGAATATAGATTTTTGTACTCAAACAGACATAGCGAAAACAATAAAAATGAGTAGAAGAGTTCCATCCAAGATAGAGGTGTAGGCAGAAATGCTTCACTTCCTTGCACAACCAAAAGAAGGATAACAACCAATTAAAAAAAAAAAAAGAAAAAGCAGAATGACCAGAAAACCATTTTCATGGAAGTCCAACAACGAAGGAGTTAAAGAAACATTCATCAAGATGGTAGGAGGGATAGAGACATGAAGCCAGACAGAAAGGATGCACTACAAAGCTGTGGCTGGCCCACCAGGGCAAGCAAGGCAGCAGTGGGTAGACTGAGTCGGCGTCTAACATTCACATACAGACAAGCCCAGGGTAACAATGAAGGAGAGAGATAGACAGTGAAACCTAGGATTTCAGTGTGGGAAGCTAATGACTCAAAACTCCAGGCTATAAAAAAAAAATCTGTTGGGGTTGTGGCAGCAGGAGAAACTCCCAGCCT
The DNA here is from genome assembly GCF_004126475.2 of Phyllostomus discolor. Taxonomy (NCBI): domain Eukaryota; kingdom Metazoa; phylum Chordata; class Mammalia; order Chiroptera; family Phyllostomidae; genus Phyllostomus; species Phyllostomus discolor. The sequence continues at coordinate 63,882,049 of NC_050198.1, read as the reverse complement.
CACAGGAGAGTTTCTTGGAGGAACCCACAGGTCCCTAGAAAGTACACAAACATTCTACCTGGGAATCAGTTCCTGAAAGGGCACAATGTGCTTGTGGAAAGCAAGAGAAGTGATGGAAAGTAGGATGACAGCAGAGCAAGTGGCATTGTGCCCTCTATGACCCCTCCTCCACAGACATCACTATATAGCAGCAAAGAAGGTTGCCCCACCCTAGCAAGTACATAAGGCTCCACCCCTTACCCTGTATCAAGTGTTCAGAGACAAAGAAATGTGGCCCAAATGAAAGAACAGATAAAAAATCTAGAAAAAGAACTAAGTGATGAGGAGATAGACAACATGTCTGCTGCATATTTCAAAACACTGGTAGTCAGAATGCTCACAGAATTGACTGAGTTCAGTTGCAAAATGAAGGAACAAATGAAGGCCACACAAAGTGAAATAAAGCAAAATAGGAAAACAACAATGAAAGGAAAGAAACAAGGACTAAAATCAATGATTTTGAACAAAAGGAAGACATAAACATTCAACCAGAATAGAATGAAGACATAAGAATTAAAAAAAAAAAAGTGAAGAGAGGCTAAAGAACCTCAGGGACAACTTTAAGCATTCCAACATCCAAATCATGAGAGTGCTAGAAGGAGAAGAGGAAGAACAAGATATTAAAAACTTATTGGAACAAATAATGAAAGAAAACTTCCCCAACCTGGTGAAGGGAATAGATTTCCAGGAAGTCCAGGAAGCCCAGAGTCCCAAAGAAATTGGACTCAAGAAGGAGCACACCAAGGCACATCATAAATAAGTTACCCAAAATTAAAGATAAAGAGAGAATCTTAAAAGCAGCAAGAGGAAAAGAGAGAGTTACCTACAAAAGAGTAACCATATGACTTCTGAGAAACTAGCTGATTTCTCAGAATAAATCTTACGGGCAAGAAGGGGCTGGAAAGAAGTATCCTAAGTCATGAAAGGCAAGGACCTGTTTCCAAGATTACTCTATGCAACAAAGCTATCATTTAGAATGGAAGGGCAGATGAAGTGCTTCTCAGGTAAGGTCAAGTTAAAGGAGTTCATCATCACCAAGCCCTTATTATATGAAATGTTAAAGGGACTTATCTAAGAAAAATAAGTTAAAAATATGAACAGCAAAATGACAACAAATTTATAACTTTCAACAACTGAACCTAAAAAAACAAAAATTAAGTAAATAACTAGTACAGGGACAGAATCACAGAACAAGAGTTCACATGGAGAGTTATCAGTGGGAAGGGAGAGGGGAGAAAAATGGGGGAAAAGGTACAAGGAATAAGAAGCATAATAGGTAGGCACAAAATAGAGAAGGGGAGGTTAAGAATAGTATAGGAAATGGAGAAGCCAAATAACTTGTATGCACAAACCATGGACATGAACTGTGTGTGGGGGGATGCTGGAGGGTGACAGGAGCAGTGCAGGGAAGAGGGGGAGAAAGGGAAGAAAATATTGGGACAACTGCAATAGCATAACCAATAAAATATACTTAAAAATAAAAAATAAGTACCCAGAAAAAAATGAGTTAGAATCTTACTTTATTACCTGCTTATCTGAGTTTGATTTGTAATCTATAAAATTAAAATTCTAATATAATAATACTTTCAGAAGTAAACATGAAATATAATATATTGATAGAATGGTGTGGATGGTGATAGTATACCTCTTAGATAGCCTAAGAAAACAATCAATAAAAGTAAGATCTTTATACTCACTAGGAGCAAAAGAAAACTTTGGGTAATCCTAAAGTTCACTGACAATCCTAAATCACTTTAATCCATTGTATATTTCATAGATATAAATATTTCAGTCATTGCACACACAGAATTTTTCCCATTTTATGATGGACATTAAATAATTTGGTGCCATACAATTGCTCTAGTAGAAGCCATTCATGAACCTTAGCTCTTGGACATGTATTAGTGTTGTCAGTATACCTTCCTTTGGAGAACTACCATAACCCCATTGCATTGTAATTCTTCTGTGTTTACGTGGCTTCATTCACGTTGGACTCCTACATGGCTTTGGATTAGAAACAGTCCCAAGCCTAGTCAAAGAGTATATTTCATGACTGTGACCAGAGCGATTAGCTGAGTCACTAAGCTATGCTAGCCATGGAACCCAACACAGTGCAATAAAAACTGATGCTGGAACTTTTCAAGAACTATTAGGAAATCATATTGTCTGGAATTGGGAGCTGTAAGAATGACATGGTTTTGGGACTAATGGCAACTATCTTGTTGCCATGTAGAAATCCCCCCTGGGAAAGAAGGCAAGTAGAAATTAGCAGAGATGTAGTCAAGAGTTTAAAAAAAAAAGTGCAACAGTTTTAATGTTATTATTTGAACTGGATATAATGGTGCATAAATACATTTCTACCCCCTGCACTACTTCTTTAGGTGGTTATGTAGGTCAAATAATTCATATTCTCTCTCTCTGTCTCCCCCCTCCCTCCCTCCTTCCCTCTCTCCTTCCCTCCCTTTTTCTCCCTCCCAACCCCCCTTTTATTCACCCAGTTTTAGTTTGGTTTCTGTCTCAGAATGTTCTTCTCAATACAAGTTAGACTTCTCCAAGTACTCTGTGCTGAGTCTAGCAAGTAATAACACAAGCAAAATTACAAAATGCAGATGTAGAAGAGAAAAAAAGAAAGGCAACAAGAAAAAGCAGTTTAAAAGGATAAACGACAGGTAGCAAACACAAGGCCCTCAGGCCTAATCCAGCCCTCCACCTTGTTTTATCCACCCAGCACCTTGTTTCTACCCAGTGGCAGCGCTGAGCTCTCATTTAACTGTTAAGGAGTAGTTACATTTATACAGTCCTAAAATTACATTCAGCCCTTTGAAGGCAACCTCGAGGCTAATGTGGCTCCCAGTGAAAATGAGTTCTACACCCCTGGGATAAAGTATGCAAGGCTAAAATACGTAGATCTTCATGATAGTGAGTGACAGAGACAATGGTATCAGCCAGGTCTTCCCAAATTGCTTTCATGTCTCTTATTTTGTTCATGTCCGACTTTTACCATGGAAATGATCTGATAAGTCATTATTTATAAAAACAAAGTAATGACTTGTCAGGTATGTGAATGGCATTATTGAAACTGAATGTAAAGTTCTTTATGCTCAATATATTGTGATTCTAATGACATTGAAGAGCTTCAAAGAGCACCTATGACAGAGTGATAGCAGCTGGACTATGGTGATGTCAGATATTAAAGCACAGAGTTGAAATAAGGGGTCCATCTGCCCCTTTTTGATTACCCCATTAACAGAGTTACAATCCACTCTGCCACAGAAAGCCATGGAAAGTACTTTGAAAAGTTCCTTATCAAAAGTTTTAGTCCTGACTAGTGTGGCTCAGTGGATTGAGAGCCAGCCTGCAAACCAGAGTCACTGGTTTGATTCCAAGTCAGGGCATATGCCTGGGTTGCAGACCAGGTTCCTGGTTGGGGGCGTGCAAAAGGCAACCTCACATCCATATTTCTCTCCCTCTTTCTCTCTCCCTTCCACTCTGTCTAAAAATAAATAAAATAAAAAGGTTTAGCTATATCCTAATGTTATTGATGAAGGGGAAGGCATTAATATAAGAAACTAAAGGGTTGTATATCAAAGAGGTAAGACTTATCAGAGAAGGAACTTTGAGAATTAAACATCTTTAAAACCCAACCCAAATGGCATCATTGGCATGGGGGTAAGAAAGGTGGTCTCAGGACTGGTGGGGTACAAATAGAATTATAAGTGCATGTTATGGAGCCCACTGATGCATTTGCTAATTTAGGGGTCAACAAACTAGTCTTTGGGTCACACTGGCCACCTGCCCATTTTTATATGGTCCATGAGCTAAATAAAGTTTTTATATTATTGAACAGTTAGAAAAAAAGAAGTATAATATGTTTAATACAGAAAATTATAAAAAAATCAAATTTCAGTGTCCATAAATAAAGTCTACTAGAACACAGGAATGTCCATTTGTTTTAATGGTGTCTATGGAGATTTGAGTTTACAATTCAAGAGCAGAGTTGAGTAGTTTCAACAGAGACCATGTGGTTAAAAGTCTAAAGCTTACTATCTGGCACTTCACAGAAAAAACCAAAAAACAAAAAACTAAACGTGCCAAATCCTGAGCTAGGGAACGGGGGGGGGGGTAAAAAAACAAGAAAGGTTAGGAGGTAATGGTGTGCTTAAGAAGACTGTGTGGCATTAATTAGCCCTGATTCAGCTGGTTTGTCTTGAGTGAGTTGCCTCACGTAACTTATATTTCGTTTTCTCAGCTGTAAGATGGGGATAATATTACTTACTTGGTAGGGATTTTATGAGGATTAAGTGGGATAATTTCAACAAATCATTTATCATAAGTGCTAAAATGTTTATTATTAGATAAACAGGGCATTGTACATCTGTTAGGAAGAACTTGGGTCTTATCTTCTCTCCCCACTGAATTGTGAGTTATTTTGTTCCTTTATTCAAACATATTTTATAACCATGCTTTTATAAGTTATAAAGTTATAATTAAGCCATAGAAAATAAGATTACTGGGTAGCAGCAAAAAATAATCTCTATTTGTTTTTTTTTGTTTTTTTTTTTTTTTGTGGACTTACCTATTGCCTGCAGTGTATCTATCTGGCTGGCTGACCACTTATCAATATACAGAAATAAGATGTGTTTGCACTCTGCCAACGAGTGAAGCAGGGTGGCAAATATCCAGTACCTTTGAGATAAACTTAAATAAGTACTCTGCAGATGGAAAGGTTATAGCTTATTTTTTAATATTTGTGTCAGTATACAAGAGGGGATACAAAAAATGGAATTATCTTTTGGAGGGTGAGCTCCTTGTACTACAGGCTTCATCCTGTGAGTGTTCTAGGAACCCATCTGTATCAGTGTATCAGCTGGTGTTGTTGTAAGGGGCTGCATTCAGCTTTAGTGAATTTCTTTAAAGACTTATTTAATGTTTTTGCTCATTTCACGATGGGTGATTTATGAGTGTACCTGTCCACATAACGCTGAGTGTTCAGCAGTTTTTGACCAAAAATGGCATGACCCCCATTCCCTAACTTCTCTATTCACTCCATCCCCTGAACAAGCAACTTTTTTTTTGTTTTCCCAGATGAAAAAAGTCCTCAAAGGGGAACATTTTGCTGATGTGGAAGAGCTGAAACAAACAAACAGGAAAAAAAGGCAGAGTCATTAAAAGGCATCAAAGTCAACAAATTCAAAAACTGTTTTGAGCAGAGGGAAATGTCTTGATAGGTGTATTGCATGAAATGGAGAGTACTTTGAAGGTGGCTGAAGTTTAAACATGTGATAATAAATACACAATTTTTAAAAAATAAATTCCATTTTGGGGTCCCCCCTTGTGTTTATTGACAGTTTTAGGAAAAACATATTTATTGCTAATTGTTGGTACATTGTTCTTAGTCTCTACTATGAGCTCAAAGAGTGGAAAACCAACTGGGAGGCTGAAAGAATTTCAGCATCCTCATAGACTCCATGAGGTGTTCTGTGCAGACTCAAAGATCTGGTCAGTATTTGTATTGAGATGCCTCTGTGTATCCCTGATGATATAATTCATTTCCAAATTTTATCCTCTTTAGTTGGAAATCTCTCACTGCCTGTACTTTGGAGACAGAGACTGCAGTGTCTGAGGACATTGTAAATGGGAGTATAACAGAATGTAAATGAGTTGTCCTAAGTAGACAACCAGAAATGAAACTGGAAATAAATCTCAGGAGCCCCTATTCCCAGATATGGTTCTATTTTAGATTTCAGTCCCAAGGAAAATTTAATAGTTGAGAAAACATAATTTTATCCTTTCATTATAGAGAAAAAATGTCTCAAAAGACAGGCAGTCAGTGACAGTCAAAGATGTTAGAATAAAATGGGATAAAAGAATTTACCCTTTAGAGCATACAGTTGCCTAGGAAATAAGAGCTGGCATCCTAAAGAAGATAAATCACAACTCATTACTTAGTGGTTATTACTTATCAGCTCAAAGTTCCATTTTAATTCCCCTTACTTACCTCATTTCTGATTGTTGGATATCTGAAGTTATAAGTGAACAAGATATTTATGTTTTAATCACTGTAAAGTATTGACCACCTGAGGTAACTGGATCAAGTGATTGGAGGTTTTCAAAATAAAGTATAAAGAGATAAATGTTTCCCACTAAACTAATCAGTCTTTAAGCTAGGTTTGGTATGGTAAGACCAATGTTCGATGCTAGAACATTTCATGCTGAGTTTATAAGGGTTCAGAATGAGTCACCCCAAGGTGTGTCTCTGTGATAAGTAGATTATTTTGAGCTGAAGGCAACTGAAACCCTGGAGGCTCAAGAGAAACTTTGTTCCCCTTCACCCCAACACTTAGCAATCTAAAAAACTTTGAATTAGGGGCCTTGCCTATAATAAGATATTACCAGAGATAACCTTTTATGACCTATCTATAAGGCAGGGTAAACTTTTAATTACTGAACATCTTTTCTCATTGTTCTGCATTGAACTTCCTCTTCTCTGAAACACCAAGGTGATACTTAGATCAGAATGTCATGTACACCTAATTTTCCCTTTCTGTCTTTGAATCTGTCATGTACGTGAAGTCTCTGACTCCTTCATGTATTTGAGGTTCTCATACATATTTGCTTAATTAGATTTGTTCATTTCCTCTTGCTAATCTGTATCATGCTTATTTGATTATTAGACAAGCCAAAAGAACCTTGAGGATAGAGGGAAGTTTCTTCCTCCTCCACTAGTTTTAGCGGGCATACTCATTTGGGGAATATGAGGTAAATTAAGTTAAGCGCACTCATTTTGACTAGGAAGAGCAGGAAAAAGTGTTCAGGAGGGATTCTCTTCATCAAGTCTGACAACTATGTTAAATATTGAAGTGTGGCAAAAGCACATATAAAGTTGTTCTTTAAAAATTTAGATCCAGGTACTAAAATGGCTTGAATTAAATAACCTGTCTTTTTAAAACTATTTAATCATAAATAATGCCTTAAAAGCACTCAAAGTTTATACAGTAATATCAAAATTCATTTGAATGTGAATATTGATATCTTAGTTATATTATGTGTTGGTTTAAAAGTCAAGTAATAAACAGAAATGTTATTTCACATCAACTTACCTAAATCAACCTTAAGGCTGTTTATGTTTTTTAAAAAATATATTTACCATACTGATCATTATTTTTTCAAAAATGCACCCCTTGTATACGTAGTAAATTACATGTAAGAAATACTGGTATTTAATAGGATATATCTATAGTCTACATAGTTTTCAAGAAAAGCACCAGTTTCTTTTTTTAAGATTTTATTTATTTATTTGTAGAGAGGGAAGGGAGGGAGGGGGGGAGAGAGAGAGAGAGAGGGAGAGGGAGAGAAACATCAATGTGTGGCTGCTGGGGGCCATGGCCTGCAACCCAGGCATGTACCCTGACTGGGAATCGAACCTGCAACATTTTGGTTCACAGCCTGTGCTCAATCCACTGAGCTACACCAGCCAGGGCTGAAAAGCACCAGTTTCATGGAGTTGAAACTACCACAGTTTCAAGATTTTTTTACTATTGTCAATATTTCAGTTTTGACCTAAGATTAACCAAATGATTCTGTAATTTAAATAAAAAAACAACAATGGGATTGAGCCAGTGATTAAATTAAACTAAACAAAAACAAAACGTTGATGGGCCAGTGGGAATATTTTTATGTTACAGTCTCTGGTACTTATTTTGACCTCAGTTTACCATTTATTGCCTACACATATTTGCTTCATGATAGGGAAAAAACATGCAGAAGAGTCACATAGAGCTATATTATACTTTTTATAAATAAATATTTAAACATGATGGGAGACTGTATTATTTTGCAAGTTTAAGCAACCACTAATAATTGTTGATAATAAATCATAATGGTTCAAAATGGAAAATTCTCTATGTTTGCATATTAAGAATAAATTTGGATGACATTACTTTAAGGCAAGATATGACTGGTAAAATAAAAAACACAAAATTACTCATAAACAATTTGAAAGAGAGGGAACTGAATAGCTTAGTTAAAATATATGTGAAGATTTGTTAACTGAAATATTTTTCTTGAAATATTAATATTACTTTTTTAGAATGAAAGAAAATGCTTCTCAGAATATTATAATGCTTGCATGTTTGGCAAAAAATTCCAGAGGGTGCCTGGAAAACTTTTTTATCCATCTGGATCCATGAAAGTTTCCTTTTGTTGTTCTTTACAATTGTCCACTATTTACATATTCTTTATGAGCATGTTATGTACTTTAGATTCACCAAGTGGAAACTAGAGCTAACATTTTTGATTACTTATTCAATGACAGCTATTTAACTTATTTATTTAATTTGATGTAATTATAAACCGCCTTTTAAAAGATAAGCATTATCATCATCATCCCTATTTTGATGATGAAAAATCAAGATTAGAGAAGTGACATAGCCAGGTGATATTAAATAATGAGTAAATGACACAAATTATGTTTGCAAAGACACATAATACCACCTTTGCTTATAAAGAAAAGGCTCATTTTTATTTGCATCTTATTTTTGTTTGTTTTCTCATATTTGCTACCATGCCTGAAGTTGTGTACTTTTACACTCTTATTTACCTTCTATTTGCTGAGTCTAAGTTCTTTAGGACATTTGTTGGGACATCTGAATTGAGAACATTACATCAGCTAGTCAATTAAAAGTCTCATTTCTTCATCAGCAAAACAGGGTAATTGTTCTGCCCACACATTGATGATAAAATCAAATTGGTATTCATTAAAGGGCTTTGTGAATCTTATTATAAATTGAAGATATCTTGAACATTTGGGTATCAAAGAATTAATCATAGTAAAATTTGGTATTAACAAAGAATATTATGAAAATATATGAATAACTCCTATGCAAAATTTCTTTGCTGCATTTTAACACAGTAGTGGGTCGCAGCAGTAAGAGAAAATAAACAAGTTTAGCTGCCCAGAGAAATTCACATACATTTAAAGATGATCCCACAATTGGTGCATAAATTACTATCAGATATGAGGATATTCTATCCATAGAAATTTGTTTCACATATGACACCACTTAAAGTGACACAGCAATGGAATTATAATGCAAACTAGTTAGTGCAGCTGAAATTAGGTTCAGCAAATCCAAAAAGTAAGGTAACACTAATATACCATTCAATTTCTGTACTCAATTTTTCCAAGTTAACATTCCTGAGATTATTTTTAGTATAGGAACAGAACAATAAAAATTCAAACTGAAGATGACCTGTTTATTAGTGCCCCAATTATACAGTTTATTCTAAGCTGCAGTAACAGTGTATAACATTCAGCACATCCATTTATACGTAAGTGAACAAAAGCTCAAAATGTTTCTGATTTTATCTTGATTGGTTAATCTTTCCTAATTTATGTTTATCAAGAATTCTTTGAAATATGACTGTCCTAGATTTGTACTATTATTTATATTTATTGAACTTGTTAAGCATTTGCAAAAGTAAAAGTAGACCTAGCCCACTGACAATGAGCTTATTTATTTCTTATTCCTATTTTGAAATACACTTGAAGGTGTGGAGGGGCATATCTCTAAAAACATTCAATGAAACTTCCAAATTTAATAAGGTTCTACTTTGGCTAAAGATTTGTGGGATTCAGACTGCTCATTCCAATTTTATATCAACAGGTTTACCCATCCTTGTTATGGATTTACACTGATATCTTATAGCTTCCTAACATCCAGAACCCATTTGTGATTCTATATAATTTTGCCAAGAACTCAAACATCAATTCCTTGAAATTTAAAGGGTTCCTTTCTTTCAATTATCTCTTCAAAATTAGATTGCTTTAAATTTCACATAATTCAGAAGAGAGCTCTAGGAACCATTTAAATATATCTATACTAGAATAATTTTGTTCTGGTGCTTTGCATTCAACCTCTACTAGACACTCTGGCATTTGTATATATGAAGCAAATACCATATGGCCACATCTTACTGGACATTTCAACATAATTATTTACATACTTAGACTGCTGTTAATAAATGTATGGATTCTAATAACCAACATTTTATATCAACATAAATGTCAGAATTCTGCAAAAATTTGTCACAACATTCAGAAAATCATCAAAAAGTTAATTTAAACTCACCAATGCCACTGATACTTTTTAACATAATTGACCTTTATGAACATTTTTAATTTGAGTAATAAAGCAGGTGTTATTATAATATTTCTTTTTATCATGAAAATATTCTAAATTTTTATTCTTTCCTTTAGATAGCATTCCAAAGGGAGTTATCATCTATTTTGACAGCCATGTTTTCCAATGTGCTGTCCTTCCCTTGATAGGCAGAGGGTAACATTGTTGGTCTTATAGGATCCTGAGATTTTCTCAGCTTTCAGGTCAGAAGGCTAGTACAGAGATACCTTTTACTTACAGTCCCCTGGATCAGGGCCAGGACATTGCTGGGATCAAAAGTCAGCCTGGGAACTGATGACATATAAACTGTGGCTGAGACGCCTGAAGCTGGTGGGGTCATGAAATTGGAGAAGCCAAATGAAGTAGATAGACTAAATAATATAATATAAAAATGTGGTCTCTATTGTCAGACTGCCTGGGTTTTTAACCTAATTTAACCATTTACTACCTACATGGATGTGTGGTAGTTGTTCACTTTCTTTAAGCCTGTCTTGGCACCTGTAAAAGGGGGAACTTAATAGTGTGTGGCTTATAAGCTAATTATGGACAGTAAAAAGAGATAATATATTAAAAGTACCAAGAATAGAACATGGAACCCAAAGTAAATATTAACTTTCCGTATTATTATTATGATCACCAACATCATTTAATGGTAACAACAATGATAAGCATAAGTGTACAACTTTGTAAAATATCTTTATAAAAAACATTGGTAACACTTTTATTTTGCATTGCATACCATATTGTGTTTCCTTATTTAAAGAACATTTCCACTTGAGGAATTACTAGATTATATCAGTTTGGGTTCCACAAAAATCTAATTCCAAAACAGAATTTAAAAAGCAAGACATTAACTGCAGAAAAAATATATGAAGGATAATGGTAGAGGCAGACAGAGTAAGCAGGGAGAGCTCAGAATACAGTGCTGGTCTGATATCTGTGAAAGAACAGTAAGAATAAAGGAGAATTGAGGAGCAAGACAATCACTGTAGCACTGTCTTTAGAAAGTCTTGGCATGGCAAACTGGGAGTTTCTGAACCATAGTTGTCTGCTAGAAGAATCCCCTATTGAACATGAATGAGTCTGGGCTAGTATTACTCCTATCATGTTCCATCATTGGCTGGGAGAACCAAGAAGTAGGTATGGCCTTATCCTTCACAAGTAAGCACATCTGGAGGCTGTCAGTTAATTAGGTATGACATGGCAGTTTCTCCTGTAGGACATAGAAGTAGTGCATCTCAATGCTAGGTGCTGGATATTTTTTATTCTTACAGAATTTTTGAGCTATATTTTTGATTGCAGACAACTCAATTGGGAATTATTTGACCTTTCTGGTCTAGTTTTTAAAATTTATTAGGAAGGATTAGAGGCATGTTTGGTCTAAAGCCAAATATTCTCCACTACTAAGGTAATATCCTTCTGAATATTCTACCCATGAACTATGGGTTTGTCAGCTGGGCTGGTAGGAACAGGCACTACTCCAGGCCCTGTGAGAGTGCTGGATAGTGTTTCCTCTAATCTTTTTATGTGCTTCTTTCCCAGTGTCTTCACACATGTGTTAAGGGGGGATTTTCCTCTATCCTTCTAGGTTCTTCTGGCTGTTCTAAGAATTAAATCGACATGACACAGATTAACAGGAGAAAATCAAATTTTTTCTTATATCTATGAAGGTCCCATGCATAAGGGACCTAAGAAGTGACCAAAGCACCATTTTTATATACCTTTTAGATAGAGATAATACATTAATGAAGAACTGACAAGACAATGAAACTTCAGTTTGTGTACTAATTAGTGAAGAAACCGAGGAGAGTTTGTTTACACAACCTTATTGGCCCTGAATCCCCCATCTCTGGTGATAAGAACGTCTATCTGCCTCCTGGTACAGTGAAGGTACCTTTCACATGGAAGATTTACCTCGGGTTTTCAGGGGGACAGACAGAAGGGTCAGAGTGTCCTTCTTGCACCAACTGTTTCTCAAGTAACTTTAGTTCAAAATAATTAATATGCCAAAATGATATATTTGGGAGAAGCCTGCCTTAATTAGGGTCCTACTAAATACTTCAGGAGGGATTGTTTGTAGATCTCTATGATTCTGTTTCTCTGCAGTTCTGTCCTCACTTGTACTGTGTCCTAAAAACTCAAGCTACCATAATCTTTCTAGTTATTTTTTTTCTTTTCAACTGAGATTTTCTTTCTTGTTGTCACCTCCATATACCATGGTTTACAAACTCTCTAAAGCCAGCAATCTGGGGCAATCCTGGGGCTCCATTTGCCTTTTAGCCACTGATCAGAGATCACTTTACTTCACTGTTTGATATCAAGTTTCTTAAAAAACTTTTGTTTCATATATACTTTGTCTGGCTTTCTATTTTTTTTTTCTTGTAGGAAGGTAAAACTAGTTCTTGTTACTCCATCTTGGACAGTGGTTAATATTCTAGTTTATACTTTGAACACGGCACCAAATTTATATTACTGATTTAGTTTGTCAAAAATATAGTCAAGCCCCTGGCTGGCATAGCTCAGTGGATTGAGCACGGGCTGCAAACCAAAGCATCACAGGTTCAATTCCCAGTCAGGGCATATGCCTGGGTTGCAGGCCACAGCCCCCAGTAACAGCACATTGATGTTTCTCTCTCTCTCTCTCTCTCTCTCTCTCTCTCTCTCTCTCTCTCTCTCTCTCCCCCTCCCTCTCTCCCCTCTCTAAAAAGAAATAAATAAAATCTTTAAAAAAATACAGTCAATATTTTTTTCAATCTCTAATCCTAGAATATCATAGTTTTCATCTTGTGTCACACACAGTAATTTACTAGTACAAATTAAACTACATTTTTATGGAAAGGAAAGCTGTTGATAATGATCTGAACCTAAAAAAAAATAATTTGTTTGAGATCCTTGGGGAACTATTTATAATTTTCATGGAAATTCAGTGTTGGCTACATGAAGAAAATAATTCAACTTAACATTTTCAAAGGCCCTAATATTTTATATGCAAAGTAGATTCTTACAAGGACCAAAGAATTTAAGACAGACCTACTAGTTCTATTAAGATTAATACCAGATTAGTCTCATTTTAAATTATAGTAACAACTGACTTGATGTTTGCCAGAGTGCCTTTTTAATTTGATACTTATAAACAAAATAGCCAAGGCTGACATTTAAGTATGAATAACAATCTATAATGTTGTAAATGAACCACAAGAAATTTACACTGTAATTTGTATTTTTTAATAAAGTTTAACCTCTTGCAGGTTTACTGCTTTGATTGGTGGCTGCTTAGTACTATAAATCTGATCATTTGGAGTAATTTTCTGAGAAATGTGTTTATATATACACAATTAAAATATGAACATTTCTCTGCTAAGGCTATTATAGTTGTTCTAAAACTAGGACTTTCCCATATTTTCAATGTTAATAAGTTTTATTTCTGCCTTTGCCCAATGTTTCCAGTGTCTGAAGAGTATAGTTCTTGTTCGTTTAAGAGCTGATGTGATCTGACTCCTGAATTGAAGGACAGCCGCAGGAGTTTGTGTTTTATATTGACTTTTTACAAAATCTGCATTTTTCTGATGAACAGAATGTGTTGAGATCCTCAAACTTCTCTACATGAGAGGAGTAGTTATCTATTTGTTGTATACAAGAAAAAAATCCAATACTCTACTGTGCTGCTTATCTGTAGGTTGTAGTGTCAAGTAATAACTACCATCTGTAGAATTTTACCATTTTAATGATGGATGAACAGCACAACATTCAGCATTTCAAAAATGCTATAAAGCTGTATCTTCAAGACCAAAACTATGGTGGAAAAGAGAAAGTAACCTTCTTTAAAATATATTAAATTGACTCATTTTCAATGAATTCATGAGATATTTTTTGCATCATATAGGCACTAAGTCATCCATTTTATTTTCAGGAGAAATGAAACCAATATATTCAATGACTTTTCTTGAATTATAAAAACCACTAACATCCTGAATAAGATGTAGGCCAGCCTGTCAGAGGCAGTGAAACAGTCAATTATTCACATTATCTTTGTGACAATCTTTCTCACTTTCTAAACTTTCTTTGTATAATTTCCCTTCAATAAATTATTTCAACTATAATAGGTAAAGTCTCATTTGAAGCAGAAAGCAGAAGTAAAAACAAACATAATATTGATTGTAGGAACTTCAAGACATGAATCAATGAAAAGTTTTAAATGCATTGGTTCCTCAAATCTTCAGTACACCACTATCTCTACATTGACTATTAACATTGTTTAAACAATATAATGGTGGATCAATTTTACTAATTTTTGAAAAATTAGTATCTGCATATTTTATGGTGTGTACATTTCTATTAAGTAAGAATACTATGCTTTAGGTTGGCAAATAAATTTTAACCTTTTCCCAAATAAATAAGTTGAGGACCAGATAATCAAATTAAGTAGAAACTTTTGCACTTAATTTTATAGATTTTTTAACCTAAAACAATATATTTATCATTCCCCATTTCTCTAGGCTCAAGTTACTGAGCCTGGAATGCATTCTCTCTCTCTCTTCCCCATCCCTGAGATCTAGTCCTGACTTATTTTCCCACCACTGTCACTTAGTATTTGGCAATATAAATTCTTTGATCCTGTCTGATGCTTTTCCCTGTGTCTCTGCCACTCTTCTCTTCTTATTTCTTCACTTACACATACCCTACCCACCCTTCAAGATCCAACTCAAGCCTCCCCTTCTCTATAACAGAAACTGAGGTTAAGTATTAAGTATTTTCTTAAACTTCCTAGTTATTCCTGATTCCAGTAGTGATCTATGAATTAACAAACCAGCACCACTAGGAGACTCATTAGAAATGCATAATCCTGGGGCTCCACCCAGACCTACATAATCAGAGTCTACATTTTCACAATATTACCAAGATTTTGCATGTAAATTAATATTTAAAACATGTTCTTCAGCTCATGGTGATGTCTCATGTATTTCAGATATTCACAGTAGTTACTGCCCATATAGGTACTTGACATTTTCGGCAAATTGACCAGTTAGGTTTTCAAGGGCACATCTTATCTCCTCACTTAGAAGTAAAGCTTCATAAAAGCAGCTCCCAAGTCATATCTCTTTTAATAACCCTGATGAAACCGAATACTTTATTTTCCAGGCTATGTTTTCATTCCATGTTACAGCTTGCACGAACTTCTAGTGTGTGATGTTGTTTCCCCTTCAAATGAGAGAAATGCAATTTCTACTGCCTAACTAGTACATGGTGAGTAGCAAAATAAATATTTGCTGAATGTATAAATTATTGAAATTAATTCTTGACAAGATTAATTTTGTCTTTAATTTTCATTCTGTGGTGCCTCTTCCCAGTTATGTTCTTGGGAAAATAGTGCCTAATGAGAATGTTAACATATCCCTATGCTAACACAGCCTATGAAGCTTCTGGGAACTTTTACTTAAATTCTAATTGGAACATTATTTTCTTAAAAATGTATTTTATTAATTATGCTACTACAGTTGTCCTATTTCCCTCCTTTATTCCCCTCCACCTTGTACACCCTGTCCCACCCACATCCCTCCCCTTTAGTTGATGTCTATGGGTGATACATATAAGTTCTTTGGCTTCTACATTTCCTATACTATTCTTAACCTCCCTCTATTTTCTACATACTGTTTATGCTACTTATTCTCTGTACCTTTCCCCCCTCTCTCCCCTACCCATTCCCCTGATGATAACCCTCCATGTGATCTCCATTTCTGTGATTCTGTTCCTGTTCCAGTTATTTGCTTAGTTTGTTTTTTATTTAGGTGTGGTTGTTAATAATTGTGAGTTTGCTGTCATTTTACTGTTTATAATTTTTATCTCCTTTTTCTTGGATAAATCCCTTTTTTTTCTCTTTCTTTTTCTTTTCTTCTTTTCTTTTTCCTTTTTTTCTTCTTTTTTTTCTTTTTCTTCTTTTCTTCTTTCTTTTTCTTTTCTTTTTCTCTTTTTTTCCTTTTTTTTCTCTTTTCTCGGATAAATCCCTTTAACATTTCATATAATAAGGGCCTGATAATGATGAACTCCTTTAACTTGACCTTATCTGAGAAGCACTTTATTTATCTGCCCTTCCATTCTAAATGAAAGCTTTGCTGGATAGAGCAAGCTTGGATGTAGGTCCTTGCCTTTCATGACTTGGAATACTTTTCAGCCCCTTCTTGCCTGCAAGGTCTCTTTTAAGAAATCAGCTGACAGTCTGATGGGAACTCCTTTGTAGGTAACTGTCTCCTTTTCTCTTGCAACTTCTAAGATTCTGTCCTTATCTTTAATCTTGGGTAATGTAATTACGATGTACCTTGGCGAGCGCTTCCTTGGGCCCAACTTCTTTCGGACTCTCTGGGCTTCCTAGACTTCCTGGCAGTCTATTTCCTTTGCCAAACTGGGGAAGTTCTCCTTCATTATTTGTTTAAATAAGGTTTCAATTTGTTGCTCTTCCTCTTTTCTTTTTGGTACCCCTATGATTCGGATGTTGGAACATTTAAAGATGTCCTGGAGGTTCCTAAGCTTCTCCTCATTTTTTTTTTTGAATTCTTGTTTCTTTATTCTTTTCTTGTTGAAGGTTTTTTTATTCCTTCTGTGTTGGGAACCACCCTGCCTGGTTTCAAGAGTTGTAACCCCCCATGGCTAAAGCTGAGTGAGAGGCCTCTGGACCAGAAGCCACTAAGGAGACAGAGCTTATCTCCCTGACAAGAGCCCCACTTCTGCTCCTTGTCTGGCCCCCATTACTTGGTCAGTTAACCAATGATGGGTAAGATTCCTCATGGGAGGGGCTACCTAAGCCAGGCACAATCACATGGGAAGGCCCTCAGGGAGAGACTTGGGGGCCTGTGGAAAATGGGGGTGATCGACCCTCTCCCTCAGCATTGACAAAGCCTGAGTCCTCATTCTACCTGCAAGAAGTCTCAAACCTCTTGGCTGCCTTGTCTCCTCTGTCTGATTCAAGCCTGTAACAATGACAAGGGGCAGTGCAGCCCTATGCTGGAAATGGTGGACTTCCCAGGGTAATTAGGCCTGAGGCAGGATATGTAAAATCTTTTGTAGTCTGCTTTGCTGAGGATGCTCTTAATTAGATTATGAGGGCCTCGGCCAGGAATGTATTTAGCCCTTTAAGTTTTGTAGTTTTTAGGTGATAGACCCCAACTCAGTATGAGCCCTTTTTAGTTCTTTGAATGTTATCTATTCATTTGATCCTCACTGCTAAACATTGGTTAATAAGCTGTATCTGTATTCCTACCCAAAACTACCTAATAAAAGCCTGTTCAGGCAGTGGGGTGGAGCACTCTCCTTTGAGACAGTGGCCAGGCCACTCCAAGGCACCCTCCCCTTGAGAGGATAGACATGCCATCCCTATTCCTCCACAGGACTTGGTAGTCCATGTGAATGTCTCATGTTCCATCCACAGTGCTGCAGATACTGCGGGTCGGTATCTGCATCACTTCTGGTCCACATCATTGATTTGAGTCCCAGTTTCCTTCACATCACTGTTGATTCCCTGTACATTTTCCTATATTCCACTTAGCATAGCCTTCATTTTTTCATCTAATTTGAGACCATATTCAACCAATTCTGTGAGCATCCTGATCACCAGTGTTTTGAACTGTGCATCTGACAGGTTGGCTATCTCTTCATCACTTAGTTGTATTTTTTCTGGAGCTTTGATCTGTTGTTTCATTTGGACTACTTTCTTTTTTTTTGTCTCTAAGGGCCTGTTATGTAGTAAGGGGCGGAGCCTTAGGTGTTCACCAGGGTGGGGCAACACATCACTGGGTTGTGATGCTGTATGTTGGGGAGGGGTCCAAGAGGGAACATTGGCACTTGCTCCCCTCTCTGATGGTTTTCAGTCACTTCCCCCGCTACCCACAAGAAAACTAGGCCCTTCTGGTGCTGATTCCTGCGTGGGTCAGTTTGTGTACATTCTAGGACCCTGTGGATCTCTCCATCAAACTCTCTTGTGAGGCTTGGAGTTTCTCCCACTGCCACCTCAACCCCCACAGATGTTTTCAATCAGAGGTTTGAGGTTTTATTTCCTCACACTGGAGCCCTGGGTTGGGCAGTCTGCCTCAGTCCCCAGTTGTTCCTCCTGGTTTATCTGCACATGAATGTAGGACTGCCTGCTCCATTGGCCGAACTGCCACCTTGCCAAGTCCACCAGCTGTTGCTTTGCTAGCCAGCTGCAGCTTGCCTGCCCCACTCTACAATCCACCACTTCTCTGGGTCTGCCAGCCATCACCTTGCTGTGAGTCCTCTCCACCCAACTGCCCATCTCTGCCCCTACCAGTCTGAATAAATATTTCTTCTTTAACTCTTTAGTTATCATACTTCCATACAGTTTGATTTTCTGTCAGTTCTGGGATTTTTTGTTTTTAAATTGTTGTTGTCCTTCTTTTGATTGTGTGAGGAGGCACAGTATGTCTACCTAAACCTCCATCTTGGCTGGAAGCCCTTGGAACATTATTAATCATGTTCCTAGTACAGCATTTTAATCTTCAGGGTCACTGAACCTAACAGCAATCTTTTACCCTTCTCTGCAAGTCAGTATACTGAGATTGGTTTGGTAGTTAACTCTGTGTCTCACTATAATATCGTGGTTAAGAATAGAGACTTTGTCATTAGACTACAAGGGTTTTTCTTCTGGGTCCATCATTCCCTACCTATGTGACCTTAAGTATGTTACTTTATATCTTTGTGCCTCAATTTCTGTGTCTAAATGGTGAGGGTAATAATATTCTTTACTTCAATGAGTTGACATATGGATGAAATTAGCTAATACTTGTAAAGTGTCTAGCACAGTGCCTGATGCATATTAAGTCCTAAAGAAATAGTAGCTCCTGTCCTGACTAGTGTGGATCAGTGGGTTGAGCATCATCCTGTAGAATGAGGGGTCGCTGGTTTGATTCCCAGTTAGGGTATAGGCCTGGGTTGCGGGACAGGCCCCCTTTTGTGGGCTTGAAAGAGGCAGCCAATTGATGTTTCTCTTAATCATCAATGTTTCTCTCCTTCTCTGTCTCCCTTCCTCTCTCTCTGAAAAATAAAATATTAAAAATTAAAAGAAATAGTAGTTTCTGTTAGTAAGAAAACATACAGCTAGAAAATCTGCATTCCTGAAATGTTATTCTAGAGTTTCAATCATTTATATGAAGGTAGTGTTGGAAAACTTTAGGTAGGTTTTTATTCTGTCATATATTTCTGACTCAGTATTTAATTTATGTTTGCTGGTAGGGATGGCTTCCAGCACTATATAACTCTGATGTGTGCTGTTAGGATGTGTGTTTCTATTTCTGTTTCTATTTTCCAGTCCCTAGGTACTGGTGCTCTATTAAAACTGAGTGCTGACTCATTCCAGAAAAGTCTTTCCTAGAAGACTCTTTCCTAGTTTAGGTGCAACTGCCTCAGTCATTTCCATGACTTTCCAGTGAAAAGTTGAGTAAGTAAATGGAAATTGGTTTATGTCAGAAGGCTTAAGATCTTGATCTTTGCCATACCAATAAATGAAACAAATACTAAAGTCAAGGTTCTCTTCAAATATAAATAATATCTAGATAGAATCATAATGGTAAATAATGATGCTTTATAATTGGGCATAATTTAAATAATGCATTGCCAGTCAGTGAACATACACATTATGCTTGGCAAGTGAAATATTTTCTGAAATTCTGTTGAAGATTTATTTAAAAAATGATATAAAGTAATTGCACATTCAGTTAATCAAACAGTACAACTGATTCTTTAATATACTGTATTCAAGGCAGGAAACACTGGAGCTTCTTTCCCTGAATCAGAAGCTTTTGGTTTTTGTAAGCTTAGGGTGAATTTAATTCAAGTCAAGGGAGAAAACCAAGTAGGCACTAAGAATTGCAGGCATCCTTCATGCAGTCTAAAGACAAAAATACCATTTAGAATAAGATGGTGCTATAATCTTACTTTAAATGCCACTGTCTACTTCAGCAATTCTGGTGGTTTAGGTGTTCTGAACAGTTAGACCAGCAGCTAGCTTATGAGCTTTCAATTCATAACTACATGGAATAATTTCAATCTGCTTTAAATCTCTTCTGATAAGAAGTGCTTAGAAAGAAGATTGCATAAATATAAAGAGTGGCCATACTTAAGACTAGAATACACTTATATTAAAGTGTGCATCTCCCAAGAGCATTTAGATTCAAATTCTATTTGAATATGTTTGGAAAGCTGGGGGTTAACATTTTCTATTACTACTACATACAAATGCAATAGAAATAAATAGATATAGGGATCCAGCTTCATGCAGTGGAAAATTTTGAGTCAAATTTATATTTTATTGTCTTTTGATGCCATGTCATTGCAGTTGCCAATCACTATTGTGCAGTACCACCCACTGGGAAAATGGTAGCACAAAGTAATGTGCTGCTATACAGCTTGCCAGTCAATCGTGGAACCTTACAAAGAAGCAACTACAAGCATTATTTCAAATACAGTCCTTGGAAGCTGTGAGGAGTGGGAGAGACAAAACAGTCAATGGCAACCAAAAATTGGAAGCTGATTAAATGTGATTTACTGGGCCTTATTTTCTCATCTTCTGCTCATTTTCTTGCAAATATTAATTGCAATGCAGAACGAGAATGTGCAGAGTATATTACAGAAAATCAGGGCTATTGCTGTAATTGGTGACAAGCAAATCAGCTATCTGGGTAATGTAGCATAATAGAGTGTAACCTTTTACAATTTAGTGTGACCCCTTCAAGCTGGTAAGGTCAGTTGATTTCACCCATGAGAAGTCCCATGAATATTTCTTTAGCAGTATGTAGCAGATCTTTATGTAGACTGCTTAAGAAAAACACATCCAAATGCCTCAATCAAGTACCATTATTTCAATAGCCATTTTTAGCTCTTAGGTTAATATGTGATACATCTTAGCAGTGAAGAACATTCTCTATGGTTACCAGTAAAAATAGAAGTTGTCCTATGTTTAGAAAATGTTAACATATCTCTCATGATTTTTTTCTCTCATGATTTTAACTAATCTTATAACATTATGGTGATATCTGAAAATGATTTGTAAGTGACTGAATGTAAAAACTCATATATACTTGCAAAGCTAGCTGAGCCCATTTTCCATTTTCTGTTTCTGAGAAAGAAGGCTTTGAAATTATTAATAATTCCCAGGTTAAGCAGTTTGGTATAAAGGAAAATACAGTAAATGTAGGTCACAACCTCTAAATTCTATTCTGTCTAAAATTTGATGTATAGATTGGATAAGTCCCTGTGCCTCAGTTTTATGTCTGTACAAATCAGACTGATGTAAAAAATAATCTTTGAATTCTGTTTTGGTTCTAGGTATTCAGAAATTCTTTTAATCAAAGCTAAGTACTCACAAAGCTACAACTGAGATATTAACAAAATGCCTGAAAAATGACCAGCAAGTACCCAGACAGAGACCAGGAATGGAACAATTAAAATTAGTTCTATCCTATTTATATTGCAGTGGGGAAAATAATTACAAGTTTATCATTACCCTACTATTTGCTTGTAAACATGATTCATCTTGATATTTAGCCCGATGACTCAAGAGGCATGTCCTGTTAAGCTTTCTACAAGTGACTACCACCCACATCCAATGTGTCACCAAGTCCCAGTGAACCTCCAGTTCCCTTGACTAGTTTGCTGTTGTCCATACAATCTGGACAACAGCAAAAGAATATTGGTTGGCAGTGGTCAGAAAAAAATCACTCAGTATTGGCTAATGTACTAGACAAGTGTAGTGACTACAATAAACTAATGCTGGCCTAGGTTTGGTCATTTAGACAAAACATTGCCAATACATAAGATTTTTACATGGCTTCCATTAATATTAAGCCAATTAACAAATTTTGAACACTGCTTTCTGCCAGTACACAGAAAACTAACATTACATTATAAATCACAAAAATTCAGAGTTTAACACTATAAAACATACATCACTACAATGCATTTGATTTCAATAAGTTATTTACAATAAGAAAAGCAAACATAAATAAAAATATAGGCAAACAGTTGGGAAAGAGACTTACAGTTTTAAAGCACTGGATGATAGAGAGTGCAAACGTTCTTTGCATATAAAGTCTACGTGTTCTGGGGTATCATTCCAAGCCAAGTGATTTAGGACACCTGCTCCATGCTTGGCTCTATGCAAGACCTCAGTGGGTCACTTAGCTTTTCAATTCTTAAGTTTACAGATCTAATTGGCTTCTCTATTGTGAATAAATGACTGTGTGTCTTTGTTTAAAATTTACCACATGTCTTTAAGTTTTTATTTAAATTCTTTAGGAAAGAAAAGCTAAAAAGTATGCAAAGGAGTTTGCACCTATAAGAAGTATCTGGAAATGAATCAGGTCAAAAGTAAAATGCTATAAATTTTCTAGTTACTAAATGAATTACTATTAGTATTTCATGCAAAATAAGCATTAACAAGAAAGGAAGGTGGGATTCAGGGAATTAAATGAATTTAGTTGCCTTCTCCCAAGATTCAAATGAAATTGTCCATGGAAGTTGCTCTTTTCCTATAGTAATGGAATATACTTTCCAAGATTTTCTTTTGTTCTTAATGTTAGAAAACAAAGGTTTTTCTCAATTCAGATTAAGAAAGAAAAATAAAAGTCCATATTGCAAAGAAACCTCTGCTATAAAAAGCCAGACTCTTTTCTCTGAAAATGTGAGGTGAGGGATGAAGGTAGGAGAATTGTAGTAGGACTAGACCTAAGAGCTTCTTCAAGACTAATTAATTAGGTGTTTGGATGAACTCAATTAGTGCATTCTGTATGACAAACTGCATAATAATTGTAAGAGTTTAATCCATCTCAAACTTTAAAGCATCTGGGACTGGGCAAAGAAGAATGAAGATGCACCCAAACCCAAGAGGAGCAAAGTTGATGCTATATTAATCATATATAAGAGAAAGTGGAATTATGGTTAAAAATACAGACGTTTTGAACTACAATAACAATTCTGTGAAAGACATAGGGGAAAAAGCTCAGAGAGAAATTTTCTAGTGCTATAAAAAATTAACTTATTGTAGAGCTAGTGGTAAAAACTGGCACCTAATCTTCAAATCTCCCCTTAATCAAAAATCACTCACTCAACAAATATATTAGGGGTACATATTATGTGCCAGATATTCTTCTAGGGACTTGAAATATGGCAGTGTACAAAACAGACAATTGTCCTTGCTATCAAGGGAGAAGACACTAGGCAATAAGTAATATGAAAATTATGTAGTATGTTAGAAGGTGATAATTGCACTGGGGAAACAAAAATAGACTGCAGTAAGAGCTATAGGGAGAGTGGGTACTGGTTGAAATTTTAAATAAGGTGACTTTAGGTTTCATTGAAAAAGTGATATTTGACCTTGGTGGTGTGGCTCAGTTGTTGGAGCATTATCCCATGGACCAAAAGGTCATGGGTTTGATTCCTGGCCAGGGCACATACCCAGGTTGTGGGTTCAATCCCTGGTCAAAGTTCATATGAGAGAGCAGCTGATTAATGATTCTCTCTCGCATCAATGTCTCTCTCTCTCTCCCCCCCCCCTCTCTCTCTCCCCCTTAATATCTCTCTAAAATCAATGAAAAAAAACCAGAATAAGTGATATTTGATGAAAGGCTCAAAGGACATGAGGTAGCAAGTATGTGGATATCTAAGGGACAGCATTAAAATACCAAGGCCCTAAAGAAGAAATATGTGGTTTCTCTGGAAAAAGTCCAGCTATTTTTAATATAATGAGAATGGTTTTCATGACTTCAATGTAACCTGACAGCCAAGGAGAGTAGACTAGAATGTGCACGCGTGAACAATAATGACTTGACTGGGCTAGTCAGTGGTGGTGGCAGATGCTGTTGAGTAAGCAAATGTACTGTGTGGCTGTAACATTCAAAATGATTGAACAAGTAGAGCAATGAATCTACATCAAATTTTGCATTGAGCTTGAACATTCCTCTATGGACCCTATTTGGATGATTCAGAAGGCTTTCTGGGATGATGCAGTAAGTGTAGCACAAATAAAAGTGTGGCACAAATGCTTCAAAGATGGTTGAGAATCTGTTTAAAGTGATCCACATTCTGGAAGGCCTCCAACAAGCAGAACACCTGAAAATGTTGAATGTGTATAGGCTGCAATCAAGAAAGATTGGTGACTGATGATGTGAGAACTAGAAGCTGATCTGGGGATCCCAAAAACTACTGTGTATGAGATTTTGACACAGGATCTTATCATGAAATGTGTTGTGGCAAAATTATTTCTATGGTTTCTGCTGCCAGAACAGAAGGAACACCTTGCTGCAGTTGCTAATGACAACTCAAACCACTACCAATGAACCAGATTTGCTCAAGAAAGCCATAACCAGAGATAAATTGTGGGTCTACAGCTATGATTCGGAAATGAAGACCTAGTCATCCCAATGGAAGTTGCCTGGTTCTCCATGCCCTAAGAAGTCATGGCTAAGTATCAACAAGATAAAGACCATTGTTAACTGTGTTTTTTTGATTGGGAAGGTGTTGTCCATCATGAGTATGTCCCTCCAAGCCAAACAATAAATAAGGAGTACCACCTCAACATTCTACATTAATTGAGAGATGCAATATGATGAAAATGACTGCAGCTATGGGCAACTGCTGATTGGAAGCTTCATCATTACAACGCGTCTGCTCATGCATCATGTCCTGTGCAGAATTTTTTTGTGAAACATAGTATCACCAAGGTTACACAGGCCCCCCACATCCCATGTTTGGCACTCTGTGACTTCTGGCTTTACCCAAAACTAAAATTACATTTGAAAAGGAAGAGATTTCTGATCATTGATAAGATTCAGGAAAATATGATGGGGTAGCAGATTGTGATTCCAACAAAGGATTTTGTAGAGAGTTTTGAACAGTGGAAGAGATACTGGGAGAATTTTGTGAGGTCTCAAGGTACCTACTTTGAAGGGGAGTGAGGTGTCATTGTACTGTGTACAATATTTCCTGTATCTTGTATCTTCTTCAATAAATGTCTAATTCTCAGAGTACATGATTAGATAGATACTTTCTAGACAGACCTTGTACATCTGGTGGATTTGATGAACAGCAGGAGATCGGTGCAACAGAAGCAGAGTGAGTGAAGTGGAGAGTAGAAGGAAATGAGGTCAGAGGGGTAAAAAAAAAGTATATATAGAATCTTGAAGATCATCATAATAACTTTGATTTTTTTAGAACTTTGATTTTTATACTAAGCAAAATGGAGAGCCATTAGAATATGTTCAAAAGAGGAGTAATATATTATTTTTAAAAGAACACTTTAGCTTTTGTGTAAGAATACACTAGAGTGGAAAAAGGAGTAGAAATTAAAGACCAATTAGGACAATATTTGAATTATTCAGGAGAGAGGTGATGATGGCTTGGACCAGGGACACAAAAGTAGATATAGTAAGAAGTGGTCAGCCCTGGCTTGTGTGGCTCAGTGGATTGAGTGCCAGCCTGCGAACCAAAGTGTCACTGATTCAATTCCCAATCAGGGCTCATGCCTGGGTTGAGGGCCAGGTCCCCAGTGAGGGGTACACAAAAGGGAACCACACACTGATGTTTCTCTCCCTATCTTTCTCCCTCCCTTCCCTACTCTAAAAATTAATAAATAAAATCTTAAAAAAATAAGTGGTCAGATTTTGATACCTTGTAAAAGTTGACCCAGATGCAAGATTGAATGCAGGGTAAAAGAGACAAAAAGGAGTCAAGAAGGACTTCATACTTTGAGGCCTAAACCACTTGAAGAATAGAGTTTCTATTTTTTAAGACACAGAGAGCTGTGGAAGAGACAGGTTGGACTTTCAGTTTTCATGTTACATTTTGAAATGCATATTAGACATGAAGTGGGGTTTGTGAGTGGGCAGTGGTACAGAAATCTGTACAGAACCCAGTACAGAAGTTTGGATAAAGTATTGATGGAAGTACAAATTTACTACATGACAGCACATAGATGACCTATAAATCCCTGAGAAGAGAGGAGACCATCTAAGAATTGAGTATAAATAGAGAAGAAATAAATAGTCAAGCTCTGGGGCACCCTGACACTAGGAGAGTGTAGAGAAGAGGAGGAACTAGTAACAGATACTGAGAAGGAACATCCACTGAGGTAGTAAGAAAATCAGAAAAGTGTGATACCCTAAAATGGAAAGTGCAGAAAACCTATTACTTGTGTCAGATAATGTTGGTCAAGGTTCTCAGCCTTACACTATTGACATTTGGTACCAGAGAATTCTTTGGTTGTGGTGGGGCAGGGGAGGTTCTTTGTACTGTAGAAGGTTTAGTAGCATCCCTGGACTATACTTACTAGATGCCAGTTGAAGACTGGAGATATTTAGCACCTGGTTTGGGAGACAAAATAGCCTCTGTTTGAGAACCACTGTGTTAGATCAAATAAACTGTGGATTGGAGATTGACTGCTGAAATTAATGACATTGGTAATCTCAAGCATTTTCAGTGGCATAACAGAGGGTATAGAATGAAACAGGGTGGGCTTAAGAGAGAATAGAAAGAGAGGAACTGGAAAAAAGCAATGTATAAACAACTCTTTAGCAAGTTCTACTGAAAGGGGGAGCAAATGGAGCATTATTTAGTGGGGAAGTGGGGACTAAAGTGTTTAGTTTTTTTTTAATATGGAAAATAATAGCATGTTTGTGTGCTGATGGAATGATCCATGAGAGGATGCAAAATTAAATGATAAGGAAGAAAACTGTTGGAAGTGGCCCCTTAGATAATGTAGAGGGTGTAGGAACACAATTCAGTTCATATCAGCTAGATTTAGTATTAGTTATACTTTTGCAAAAAAAGAGAGTGTGAGAGAGGGCAGGGAGTATTACCCTGTACTATATGCAGCTAAATTATTATATTATTTGATAATTAATTGATGATGGGTAAGTGAAGAGAGGAATTCAAGAAAGTGAGGCACAAAAATATAGAATAGGATCAATAGAGTAAAAAATGAAAAAAATGAAAGTGGTAGTTGGAAAATAAATTGAAACTGAGATTTTAGGGCATGCTGTTATTGACAATGCCAACTTCTGAATTATTATTTCAGTGTGTGATACAATGTGTTGCCCCAAACCTCCTTTCAGAACATGGACAGTCATCATTTGGCTGGAAACAAGAATGCTGTTACTGGTGGTATGTGGTGTATGGATAGCCTTCACATGTTATAGTAATGAAATTGTTAAAATTCTCAGAGTGGAGGGGAATACACTGTGAGTGGCAATATCTCAGGAGTCTGAGAATTTCACTACCACTAGTAATCATAAAGACAATGGGCAATGGATGGCTGTTGTTGTTGACTGTGACAGATGATTTTGAAAAACAATGAAAGTCTGAGGGTAATGAAGCACTAATTTAAGGTGAAGTGTAAAAGTCAGAGTGCCTTGGAAGCATTTATAGACTTTCATTATCTACAACCAGAGGATCAGGACCAGGACTTAATTATAAGGATATTGTAGGTCCAGGGAAGGAATGTTCCCAACTGTGGCACATTTTTTACACCAACTTACAGCCTCTGGTTAAGAAGAGGATACCTGAGGTGTAAGATGAGGGCATCTGGTAGACACTCTTGACTTTTACAACATGGATGAACCTTGAAAGCTTTATGCGAAGTGAAAGGAGCCAGTCACAAAAGACCACATATTATATGGTCCCTATTCATAGGGAAGGGGGTTAGCTAAAGGGTGCAGGGTACCTTTTTGATTAATGAAGATGTCCTTAAATAGACTATGATGATAGTGGCATATACCTGTACAAACCACTGAATTGAGCACTATAAATGATTAAAAGGTATGGTATGTGAACTATATCTCAATAAAGTTGTTTTTTAAAACCTTAAATTCTCTGATTCCCTTGAATTCTCTGATTCTCCCAAATTCTCTGAGCTTGCACAAGTGAGCTGCTCTTTTCTCTTAAAGACTAGTGTTCTTACCTTGCTTGATAATGATGCAGAGGTTTATCATGCAAAAACCTGTGGCTTCTCATGCTCCATCCTTTGCTCCCCTCCTGGTCATCAAACCAATACTTAGAGTCATGTCACACATAACCTGGATGTGGAAGTATTGAGTGCGTAAGAGAATAAAGGGACTAAGGCAAATATCTGAAGAACCTAGCCAACACGTACCAGGATCTGATAAACTATATATGGAGCTGTATTCTGATGGTGCTGGATGAAGGGCCATTGTGGGCAAAAATATTAATTCTCAGTTTTATAAGTGAGTATTTATCAATATTGATGCACTCTTTAAAAATACAACTTAAACACTCTGACCAGAACCCTAGATTATGGGGCAAATATGCTGCTAGGATGGCACTTGGAAGTTTGGATAAAGTGATGGCCCAAAGAAAGTGAAGTACACATTTTAGAACTGCCATGGAAGATGATGAATGAAGGGATCAAAATGTTTAGTGAAATGGGCATGCTGGAGAGGATATATTCTGTATGACCAGAAAATGTACCAGCTGTTTATATTGTTACAGTGAGGTCTGAAGGATCCCTCATTTAGAAAAGTGATAAGGAAAGTGTTGGTGAGACAAGCACTATCACCAGTGGGAAGTACAGTGGTGTCCATCTTCTGTAAGCAATGGTAGGTGGTAAGAGCTATTGTTATAGAACTAAGTCCCCTGAAACTATTGATAAAGTAAGGGATCCTAAAATAGTTAAGTTGTGCTTAACCAAGAGCAACAAGGTGGGTGCAGTTATCATGGCAATAGGCAGAGCTGGACTGATAGCCAATAGGCTTGATGTAGAGAACCCTAAGGAAATAGTTAATGGAACACAATGTTCCCCTGGCAGTTGATTCTCCTCATAATTGTCTTAGGTTGAGTTCCCTAGAAGCAGAGCCTCAGGCTAGAATTCTTGTCCAAGTGCTTCATTGAAGGAAGACTCTTTAGAGGGTTCTATATAGGAGTGAAGGCGTCAGGCTAGGGCAGGGCAAGTCACTGAGGAAAACATGTAGCTTGCAACAGATATTTATTGAACCCTTACCTTGTGCTTCCCACAGGAAGGTCTGGAGTATGAACTAAGCAATGTACTAGAGCACGTGTGTAAGACCAGATTGTGCACATCTTACCCCAACTCTGCTTTTTTGGTGATGTCAGACTGGTACATTGACATCAGCCATACTGGGAAAATTTGCACCACAAAAGTCATCCAACAACAAATCAGGGCTCTTTTCCTAAGTCAGTGTACCACAATACCACTGTATAAATCTCACCATAGAATAAGTTTTGCCTTTAGGAGACCCCTGAATCAATTCATCAGTCAGTCATGGCCTGCAGACTGCCACCTTAGTTGGTGAGACATAACTTCTTGGGTGAGAAGACTCTTGTCCTGGGTAATTTTTCAGAGAAGAGTGCTGCTGTAAGCATTTAGCAACTGGTAACCACAGCAACTTGTGGATGGCAAAGGGGATTGAGGTGGGCCATTAACACCTTCTATTACCATAATCCTCCATTTGCAGAGAGGCAGGCTAACCAAGCTCACAAAAGTCCTTCAAATGAAGACAGAAAAAGTGATTTACACAGTGGTGGGGAAAATTTTATGAAAGTAAGTGTCTCTTCCCAAGAAGACAGGAAGGTGAGGACACCATCCAGTAAGTCATACATGGGCACGCACATCTTTTGCATCAATTCAAATCCTCTCAGTCTCACCTTTCATTGCAGCCCCCACCAGGGAGACCAATTCACACAGGTACAGGTGCTTCTGTTCACCACAGTGTAGCCTGACAGCACCTTGACTTGGGGAAAATCTTGAGTCTTGGGCTTCCTACCCCACAGCGTATCTGAGGGTGAAGCCTGAGACATGGGTTGAAAACTATTCACATTCAATCTGGAGCCATGCAGATACATGGATGAATTAAAGCCAACCCTTGACTCATGAGGGATAAATATTTACCCCTTTCTTTCCCTAGATAGATGATTCTGAGATGCACTTTATAAGGCTCCTCAGAAGTCTCTTCAAGATCAAGTATTCACCCTGTAATGGGAAATGCACTGTTGAATTTTCAAAAAAATTTTCCAACACACAAACTGCAATGCACTTACAGTGAGGAAACAAAGGAGGTGTTTCCCTGAATGTAGAAGATGATAAGGGCTTTACAGTAAAAAGAGACAAGCGACAGATTGTAGATGAACGATTGGTGGATTTGTTACAGGGTGCAGCCAAGAGGGGGGACCCCAAATAGGCATTTGAAATGGGGACCAGAACTCAAGGTGTCCAGGAGATTTTAAGGTGTCTTCACCCCTTCCCCCACAGGTGTGAGTTGGGGGAAGCTGCACACAGAGCAAGAACATGCAGGGCAGCTTTGCAGCTAATCCATAGCATGGTCATTTAGCATACCTATAGCCTTTGGCTGGTCACTTAGATATGCTAAATAGCTATGGCCATGCTCAAGGCCAGGGGGATGGAAAGGGACCTCCCCCCCAAGATGGGACCTGGGAGGCAGGTCCCCTGAGTTGCAGCACCTGCGTGGGACCTGGGAGAAGATTGGCTCCATGACATGAGATGACACCTGCCCAGACCCACGATGGCGACCAGAAAAGCTGGAGAAGACAGCAGATTGAGGGCAAGTGTGGCCAAGTGTAGGAGGAGTTGGAAATGGGGCTGCAGAAGAAGATTGGCGCGGGGGATTTAAACCCAGACATGGCAGCCATTGAGGGAGAACCACATGGCCTTGACAGAGTGGAGACTCCCGCAGCCCTGAGAGAGGGAGAACCACGCAGCAGACCTGGAGGAGAGAACCACACGGCAGCCCTGGAGGAGAGAACCATGCAGTTTTGGCAGAGTGGGGACTCTCCCTTCCCGCAGCCCTGAGGGAGAGATCCACGTGGCCTGGACAGAGTGGGGACTCTTGTGGCCTTGGGAGAGAGGACCATGTGCCTGTGCCAGAGTGGGGACCCCCACAGCTTTAGAAGGTGGAACCACCACCTGGTTTTAGCAGAGATCCTGGCAACTCAGCCAAGGGTGCCAGGAACCCAGGGAGGTCTCCCAGTTGAGATGGAGTACTAACTGGGAAGAACCAGAGGACTGCCTGAGCCATGGACTTCTATTTCCTTTCCTGAGATATGGTACTCTGGACTGGGCAAAGGGGAAAGGAAGGAAGGACTGTGTGTGTTTGTGGGTATTTTTAGGGACTTTGGGATTTTTGATAAAGACATTAGGTCACTACTTTAAGTTAGTATAGCATTAAATAAACATTTCCTTTCCTTTTCACAAATCTCTGGCATTGAGAGACGTCTTTCCTAGGGCAGCGGACATAACGGACCCGGGGCCTTCTTTCAATAATAGTATATCGTCCCAGGCCCCCCTTGTTTGTTATGTAACAGCCTGATTTGGTCAGGCAGGTATGTATTACAATCTTTTTTAAAGTTCTTTGTCTTTGTGATATGACCCATTTCAAGCCATTAAGTCCCAGTCTCAGTATTGTTGACTAGAAGAAGGGATTAAGAGGGAGTGAGTGAGTCTTTTGGTCCTAGACAGCAAAGGATACCATGAATGATCAGAGCAGAGAATTTTGCAGTTATCTACGTCATCTTATATGGGTTCTCCCTTCTTCCTTTTTCCCTTTGTCCCTCACTCCTGTCCTCTAAGATGTGACTATCTCCAACAGCCTTTGTCTTTGTCTCAGTCTCTGCTTTTAGTGAAAACCTATGCTAAGACAAGGGATGATCACAGTCCATTTTTCTATGCATTTAAAGGGCCCAGATACATCAATGTTATATCCTATGTCAGAAATCCCCAACAGCCAACAAAGGTAATTACATTTTGACTTCCCTATTTATTGAATAAATAATTATAATTAATTTGCCATTAGGTTTAAAATACAGCATGATTTGATGTACTGATTTAAAATGGAATGTATCATTCATGAAACTACTTTTCTATAGCATGAATTGTTTTAATATAATAGATATTTTTCTTTAAATTTTCCTGCTTTTATAGAGGTTGTGTGAATGAATATAATTTTATAAATTCTTTGAGCTTCTCAGCTGAGAAAAGTAAGACATAAAATATTTTATTAATATTTTAATGGATTTGAGAAAAACAAAACTAAACAATTAAAACAAACCCTTTCAAATGAGATAAGCTAAGAATATCTAAGAGCAAGAAAATATTTGTTTTCTCTTGCTGCTGAAACATATTTCATTTTTTCTTCTTAAATCTTTTGTTTGGTTGTTTGAAGTGGAAGACAGAATATAGAAGGCATTGAAAGAAGTTTTTAACATTAATTAAAATAATGTTGTCTTAAAATATCTTAATAGTAAAGATTAACTTACTTTTTCACTTTATCAGTGGGAGTTGTTATCATTTCAATCAAATAGTGTTAAAATAGTACCTGATTTTGGAGCCCTGAAAAGAAGCACAGGTCAAGTACTCAATAAATAGTTGTTGGGAGTATAAAGAAGAGATAGATTAAGGAAGTTGGTTTAGGGTTTTGCTTAAGTATAGTAAAAATATGTGGTTTCCAGTTGATTACTGTTCCTGATCCTAAATATGAATAAAAGCTGGTGATGGTAGTGGTCAAAACAGCAGCACACTTAGCAAATATCTCTAGGCTAGATATACAGTTGTTGAAAGCTTTTTCAATGAAAAAAGGGCCATTTGTGTCATTTTTAGTTTTCACTTGTTTTTTAGTTTTGTCATCTAAAACCCTTTTAAGTATTGCTAATTATTTAAGGAATGAAGACAGGGCTTGTTACTATCTCTGTAACACTGGAAATATTAACATTCCTGCCAAGAACTCTCCAAATATCTTTTGTATGATCCACGATGCTTACTTATTAAACTAAGTCAAAGTTTTTATTTTGTTGGTTCATTTGGTGTTTTATTTCAGTTATAATGGTGATTGATGATCACTAATAGAGGGGTAGGTTTCTGAGTCAGGTCCACAGAAGCTTTTTTTTTTCTTCCTGACACTGTGTAATGCAATTTATAGCCTCCAGTGTTAGACAAACCTGGACACTAAAACTGACTCACCACTTCCCTGTGAATGATTTTGACCAAATGACCTTTCAAGGCCTCAGTTTTTTCATCCATAAAGTGGCAATTATATTGCCACACTCCTCAAGGAATTGGTCTAAGGGTGAAAAACAAATCACAGTGTCTGGCATGTACTAAAAGCTTAAAAACATAGTAGCTATTTTGATTAATGCATGACAGCCTCATGTTTTTCCAATGGTAATATAATTCACAACCATTTATTTACAGTTTCTATACTGAACAATAAGGTTAGTTACACTGATTTTTTGCCATATAAGAATTTAATTTTTTTTTCCCTGGCTAGTGTGGCTCAGGAGTTTGAGTGCCTGCCTGTGGAACAAATGGTCACTGGTTCAATTCCCAGTCAGGACACATGCCTTGGTTGTGGACCAGATCCCCAGTAGGGGGTGTGCGAGAGGCAATCACACATTGATGTTTCTCTCCCTCTCTTTCCCCCTCTCTTTCCCCCTCTCTTTCCTTCTATCTAAAAATAAATAAATAAAATATTTAAAAAAGAAATATACTTGTAACATTAGTTTATATATTTTTTAACAACAACTAAACAATTATGGAATATTAACACAGAGCTAGGCACTGGGCTGCAGCAAGACAATTACAAATGAACTACAAAAATTACATACAACTTGAAAATGTAATGAATTATCACTGAATTAAATAGCTTATTTTTATTTATAAAATATGTGTTTGCTTCAAATTATTATATGTAGATGCACATATATCTATTCATATTTACTTTGAAAGTTAATAAAATCCAGAAAGGGTGAAGATAAAAATGAAAATCACTTCTAGTCTACACGTATAGTTTTTTGTAAGCAATTAATAAATAATAACGCAAGATTAAACTGTGTATTTTGTGTACTTACAACTGTAAATATAGTTTTACCCCACCATACACACACACACACACACACACACACACACCTACATATATACACATGCCAACAATATGTGCTTATCTCTCTATATCTGTATACATGTAGATAAATAATTAATATTTTGGTGTATATTTTTTAATTTTTTTACTTTGAATACAGTCAATGTTTATTTTTGTTAATTGGGAGTATATCACGTTTATTCTTTTGTAAACTGTTTTTTTCATGTGAACTATGTAGTAAGTAGTTCTCTTTGATCTAAAATATTCTCCTACAACATGATTTTTAAATGCTACATACTACAAAAGCCCTGGCTGGTGTGGCTCAGAGGATTGAGCCCCTGCCTGTGAACCAAAGGGTCATGAGTTCGATTCCCAGTCAGGGGACATGCCTGGGTTGTGGACCAGGTTCCCAGTTGGGGGCACATAAGAGGGACCATACAGTTATGTTTCTTTCCGTCTCTTTCTCCCTCCCTTCCCTTTGTCTAAAAATAAATAAATAAAACATTTAAAAAATCTTTAAATGCTACATACTACAACAGTATAGACACATATCATAATTTATTTTACCAACCCCTTATGGTAAGCACTTTATTGCTTTTATTATCTCGTTAATATAAATAATGTGGTGACAAACTTTGACACCATTGCATCCCATTTCACTTTTGCACTTGAATTCACAGAGTAAAGAGCAGCCATCAGAGTGGGAATTGCCTCATAATCCAATCACCAGCCCTATGACTTACCTGCACCTGCATTCATTTTTACCTTCTTTCCCAAGTGTTCTACAGTCTACTTCCTTATTAGTTATAGTTAAATCCTTCATGATTCTGCTTAGAATAGTTATCCTTTTGGGATATTAATTTCCTCACCTAAAAAATAAGGTCATTAAAATGGATAATCTCTTATGTTCCATACAATATATGATTATATGAAATCACAAGTATTTTGGTACTCTTCAAAAACAGTTATAACTATAAAAACCTCAACAGTGAGTAGTTCATAATAGTGTAATGGGGGGTGGGAAGTAGCAGGACTTTGATTATTTTGATAAGCTAGGAATGCTCCACTTAAAAATTCTCCTAGTAGTTTAACTTGACAGCATACAGAATGGCAAAAGGAGCCTAGGCAGGTAGTATTGTAAGTCAGACATCTCTGCATTATAAACCGCATGTGCTGAGAAGCAGCTTTAATGAGGAAAGTATAGGAAGACCCAAATTTAGCAGCCACGGAACTAAATAAGTCAAAGATAGCTAAATCGGAGAATGATGAATGATATCAAAGAGGAAAAAACAAAGAGATCAGATATGGCTACACAGCTGTGGCTTCCTTTAAAAATGGCTTACTGCTTCCATAAGCTGTTGAGGCATAGGAAATATATAAGTTCCTTCTCTAAGGCAATATATCAACTGCCCAAATGTCCTCCTCATCAGTCAAGCTTGTTAGCCTTTGACTCCATGCAATCTTTGTGACATTGTTATCAATGATACTTCAGAAGCATCTGCTCTAGTGCTGTCCATTACTGCCATGGAAGACAGCAAATTTAATGACACACACACACAAAAGAATGACAGGAGACTTATTAATGTGTAGCAGTGGTAAGAAAGAACACAAAATCCATTATCAGGATCCAACCAAATGCACCAGCATTTCAGTGCCTACCTAAATTACTAGCACACAGTTGGAAAGATGCTTCAGCGTTCATGATGTCATTGACAAATAAGAAGTCAATGAATGACTTAAATCATTGCCCTACACAAAACACACAATGTAGCCTATAAATCTAAGTAGGATTATGTTGAAGATGATGGTGAGTCATTTTGTAATAGGGTAGGTCTGTCTAGGTTGCTGGAAGGCCAAGGAACCCAGTCTGACGGAACCCCAATGCACCACAGCCAGTACTTCCCCCCAGGGGTGATGAAGAGGCAGAGTAAAGTAGCCTGCCTTCTTCAAAGGGAGAAGCTGCCTGAAAAAGTGGAATTGTTTGAAGAAAGAGGCTAGTATAAACACAGTGCAATCCCTGGCTGATGTAGCTCAGTGGATTGAGCTCGGGCTGAGAACCAAAGTGTTGCAGGTTTGATTCCCAGTCAGGGTACATGCCTGGGTTGCAGGCCATGACCCCAGCAACCACACATTGATGTTTCTCTCTCTCTCTCTCTCTCTCTCTCTCTCTCTCTCACTTTCTCCCTCCATTCCCTCTCTAAAAAATAAATACATAAAATCTTAAAAAAAACAGTGCAGTTAACAGGAGGAGGATCAGAGAGCTCCCAAGATTGAAACCAGAGTTGGGACATAATAGTGAACAGCCTTGGAGCTACTAGCTTGTGACAGAGGCTACAAAGTGTCTGTGTGAGCTGTGAGAGCTGGACACCCCACCCAGGGTGATTGGAGACTTCTACCCATGCTTGGAAAAAGGGGCAAAGACAAACATGGCCATTGGTTAGAAAGCCATGCACTCTCACTGGCTTCCTGTGCACATGGGATTTTGGGGGTGCCATTTTTAAAGCAAAGGCACAGCAGCCACTCACTTGATTTCAAGGGATCTCTCAGTTCAGTGCTCTTTGGTTTCTTCCCCACACAGGTATGGAGTGCTCAGCTCTCTGGCTTGCCTAGCATTCCAAGTTGAAGAGTACTTGTGGGCATTGACAGAGGCTGGGCCCACACGACAGAGCCTGGCCCTGTTTGGAACTTAGGCCTCGCTAATGGTCAGAAGGCAGTTCCTGGACGCAGAGTCCCATGCTGGGTCAGATGTCTCACTGACTGAAATGCTGAGACCCAGCACAGAAAAGCTCATGGATCCTGGACTGCTTCCACTCTTCCACCCTGAGAGCAGTATATGGAGGCTGAGAACCGCACATGGAAGAGAAGCATCTGCCTTAAGGGCAAGGGCAGCCTCAGGATCCAGCACACCACAGATGGAGCTCGCCCTGCATTACCATCTGGCAGTTTACTCCAGATACCAGTTGGAGAGAGCGATGTGGGAGACAAATGACATGCTGACCTCACAAGCACACATAGGAGAGAGAAAGAAAGAGAGCCTGGTGCTGGAGGATGGAGTGTGCTGCCATCTTAAGTTCCCAAGGGTGATAAGCTATAATGGGGAACCCCTGGATTTGGTCTTGGACTTTAATTTCCTTGGGGGCTGTGTATTGGGGATGAGGCTGGCTTGGAGCAGAAACGTTTTCAGCTCTCTCAAATCAGGTTTCCTGTTAATAGAAACCTATTTCCTTCCTCAAAAATAATTGTCATATTTTGGTACATGGCAACAAGCTGCTGTACTCCATTCTGTACAGTAACAATTTTTGGTACAATTTGATTCCTTTCATTTATACAGGATATTTAGTGTGGGAGTTAATATCTAGAGCTCTTTAGCCCCATGTCCATTTACTCATTCATTCATTCATTAATTCACTCAGTCAATGTTTCATTTTTCAACAAATATTTTAGTTACCACTCTTGTAGTTGCTGAGGATCCACCAATGAATAAAACAGATAAAAATATTTGCCTTCATTGGGCTTATATTCTAGTGATATAAAACAATAAAAAATGAACATAAGATAGATTATTGTAAATGTTAAGAAAAGTAAAGCAAGTACTGGTATTGGGGAGTGGGGAGAGGGATCTCAATGTTTAAATAGGAAGCAGAAGAGGTGAGATAGGAAAGACAGACATGGGGGGGAAGAACTTCAGATGCAGGAGGAACAGTAATGCAGAGTCCCTAAGGGAGGAATCTGCCTTCTGGTTAGAGGTAAAGCAGGGAGGCCAGTGTGACTGAGTTAGAGTGAAAGAAGAAAAATGAAGCAAGATTCCATCCTGTTATAAAACTACTTACCTTGTGTACTCTGAAATTGTCCTAGCTGAGAATGGTGTCTAAAAGATCTCCAAGGTAACATTCTCCTTTTCAGATGCTTGTTGGAAAAGGCAACTGTGTCCCGGAACGCTGTTAGGAATAAACTCTATTGAAAAGGAAAGTATTGTAAAAAGATGCAAGTTAAGTTCGCCCTTAGGGAGACCATGTGTGGGCAATTTTTTTTTAAGTTTGGAAACATTACATTAGCAATATAGAGTTTTTCCGATTTTAATTCTCTTTCTCTATGCATCTTTTTTGTAAATTAATTTATTTTAACACTTTTTAATTATTGTTCAAGTACAGTTTTCTGCCTTTTCCCCCACCTCTTTCTACCACTCCAGCTCTCCCCACCTCCCTCTCCTGTTTCCACCCACTTTGTTATTGTCCATATGTCCTATATAATTGTTCCTGCTAACTCTTCACCCTTTTCCCCTATAATCCCCTCAACTATCCCCTCTGACCACTGTCAGCCAGTTCTCATTTCCAATGTCTTAGGGTATATTTTGCTTCCTTGTTCATTTTGTTGATTAGGTTCCTGTTAAAGGTGAGATCATATGTTTTGTTTTGTTTTTTTTTTTCACCGCCTGTCTTATTTCACTTACATAATGCTCTACAGCTCCATCTATGCTGTCGC
The DNA here is from genome assembly GCF_004126475.2 of Phyllostomus discolor. NCBI lineage: Eukaryota > Metazoa > Chordata > Mammalia > Chiroptera > Phyllostomidae > Phyllostomus > Phyllostomus discolor. Next base: position 63,843,450 of record NC_050198.1, on the reverse strand, counting down.
AAAGGGTAGGAACTCCTTCTTTCTTTCTGATGCATAGAATTCTACTGTGTAAAGGTACCATAGTTTTTTGATCCATACATTTACTGATGGACACTTAGGTTGCTTCCAGCCTTTGGCTATTGTAAATTGTGCTGCTATGAACATAGGGGTGCATAGGTTCTTTTAGATTGGTGTTTCAGGGTTCCTAGGATATATTCCTATCAGGGGAATTGCTGAATCAAAAGGCAGTTCCATTTTTAGTTTTCTGAGGAAATTCCATACTGTTTTCTATAGTGTTTGCACCAGTCTGCAATCCTACCAACAGTGCACTAGGGTTTCTTTTTCTCCACAACCTCTCCAACACTTGTTGTTTGATGCTTTGTTTATGATGACTGTTCTCCACAGTGTGAAGTGGTATCTCATTGTGGTTTTAATTTGTATCTCTCTCATATATAGCTATACTGAGCATGTTTACATATGTCTCTGGACCCTCTGTATGTCCTCCTTGGAGAAATGTCTGCTCAAGACCTTTGCCCATTTTTTAATGGTCTTGCCTGTCTTTATAGAGTGGAATTATGTGAGTTCTTTCTGTACTTTGGAGATCAAACCCGTGTCTGAGGTATCATTGGCAAATATGTTTTCTCATATGGTTGGTTCTCTTTTCATTTTAATGCTGTTCTCTTTAGCCATGCAGAAGCTTTTTAATTCAATGAGGTCCCATTTGTTTATTATTTTCTTTATGTCCCTTGCTCTAGGGGACATATCAGTGAAAATATTGTTGTGTGGAATAGCTGAGATTTTTCTGCCTGTGTTCTTCTCTAGGACTTTAATGGTGTCACAATTTATATTTAAAACTTTCATCAACCTTGAATGTATTTTTGTGTATGGTGTAAGTTGGTGGTCAAGTATCATTTTTTCGCATGTAGCTGTCCAGCTCTGCCAACACTATTTGTTGAAGAGGCTATTTTTAATCAATTTTATGCTGCCGTCCCATTTGTTGAATATTAATTGACCTTAGAGACTTGGGTTTATTACTGGGCTTTCTATTCTAGTTCATTGGTCTATGTGTCTGTTCTTATGCCAGTACCAGGCTGTTTTGATTTCAATGGTCTTGTAATAGACTTTGATATCTGGTATTGTGATCCCTCCTACTTTGCTCTTCTTTATCAAAATTGCTGCAGCTTTTTGGGGTTGTTTATGGTTCCATATAAGTTTCTGAAATGTTTGTTCTAATCTGTGAAATATGCCATTGGTATTTTAATAGGTATTGAATTGAATTGATAAATTACTTTGGGTAGTATGGAAATTTTGATGATATTAACTCTTCCAATCCATGAGCATGATACATTCTTCCATTTTTTTGTGTCCTCCTTAATTTCTTTCTTCAGTGTTGTGCAGTTTTCTGAGTCAGATCTTTTACCTCCTTGGTTAGGTTTATTCCTGCGTACTTTATTTTTCTTGTTGGTATAGGAAATGGGATTTTTTTCCTCATTTCTGTTTCTGATGTTTCATTGTTTGTGTACAAAAATGCCTTTGACTTCTAAATATTGACTTTGTATCCCTCTGTTTTGACAAATTCATTTATCAGGTCAAGTTTTTTGGTGGTGTCTATGGGATTTTCTATGTACACTATCATGTCATCTGCAAACAATGCCATTTTTGTTTCCACTTTTCCAATTTGGATGCCTTTTACTTCTTCTTCATGTCTGATTGCTGTAGCTAGTACTTCCAAAACTGTGTGGAATAGAAGTGGTGAAAGTGGACACCCTTGTCTTGTTCCTGATCTTAGTGGGGAAGACTTTAGTTTTTGTCTATTGAGTATGATGTTGGCTGTAGGTCTCTCATATATAGCCTTTATTATGTTGAGGAATGCTCCCTCTATTCCCATTTTGTCTAGTGTTTTTATCATAAATGGGTGCTATACCTTATCAAATGCTTTTTTTGGTATCTATTTATGTCATCATGTGATTTTTGTTTGTTTGTTTTTGTTTATGTGATGTATTACATTTATTGATTTCTTAATATTGTACCATTCTTGCATCCCTGGGATGAATCCCACTTGATCATGGTGTATCATCTTTTTAATGCATTGCTGGATGCGGCTTGCCAACATTTTGTTGAGGATTTAAGCATCTATGTTCATCAGTGATATTAGCCTGCAGTTTCCTTTCTTTGTTGTGTCTTTATCTGGTTTTGGGATTAGGACAATGTTGGCTTAATAAAAAGGGTTTGGGAGTCTTCCATCTCTTTTCAATTTCTGGAATGGTCTGTGAAGGATAGCAGTTTGCACTTCCTTAAATGCTTTGTAGACCTCTCCTGTGAAACTGTCCAGTCCAGGGCTCTTGTGTGTCAGGAGTTTTTTGATTAGTGCTTCAATTTTGTCGTCTGTTATTGATCTGTTCAGGCTTTCTGCTTCTTCTTCATTCAGTTTTCAAAGATTATATTTTTCTAGAAATTTGTGCATTTCACCTAGGGTTTCAAAGTTGTTGGCATATACTTCTCTGCAGTAATTTCTTACAATCATTTGTATTTTCATGGTATCAATTGTAATTGCTCCTCTTTCACTTGTGATTTCATTTATTTGGGTAATCTCTCTTTTTTTTTCCCTGATGATTCCACTTAAAGGCTTGCCAATTTTATTTATCTTTTTTAAAGAAATGGATCTTGGATTTATTGATCCTTAGAATTGTGCTTTTAGACACTATGCCATTTAATTCTGCTCTAATCTTGGTTATTTCCATCCTTGTACTTACTCTTGCCTGTCTTTGTTGTTGCTCTTCGAGTTCTTGTAGATGTAGGGTTAGGTTGTTTATTTAAAATGTTTCTATTTTTTTATTTTTTAGGTAGGCCTGTATTTCTATAAATTTCCCTCTCAGGGGTGCCTTTGCTGTATCCCATATGTTTTGGGTTGTTGTGAGTTCATTTTCATTTGCTTCCAGAAACTTTTTGATTTCTTCCTTCATCTCATTCTTGACCCATTCATTGTTTAATAACATGCTATTCGATCTCCATGACTTTGAATTTTTTTGAGTTTTGTCCTTGAGGTTGTTTTCTAATTTCAGTCCCTTGTGCTCAGAGAAAATGTTGGATATGATTTCATTTTTTTTTTTAATTTGTTGAGGCTTGTTTTGTGTCCTAACATGTGATCTATCTTAGAAAAATTTCCATGTGCATTTGAAAAGAATGTTTATTTTGCTTATTTGGTACGAAAGGCTGTCTATATATATCAGTTAAGTTCATTTGAACCAGGACATTGTTCAATTCCACAATATCATTGTTGATATTTTGTTTGGAAGATCTATCCATTTTTGACAGTGGTGTGTTGAAATCCCTTACTATACTTGTGTTTCTGTCATTATCTTTCTTGAAGTCCTCTAAGATTTTCTTTATGTATTTGGGCGCTCCTATTTTGGGTGCATATATATTTACAATATTTATGTCTTCTTGGGGGATTCTTCCCTTGAGTATTATGAACTGACCTTCTGGGTCTCTTTTTATGGACCTTTTTTGGAAGTCTATTTTATATGATATGATTATCGCTACCCCGGATTTTTTTTTCCTATCTGTTTGCTTGGAAAAATTGTTTTCAGTACTTAACTTTCAGTCTGTGTAGGTCTTTTTTCCAGAGGTGGATCTTTTGTAGGCAGCATATGTGTGGGTTATGATTTCTTATCCATTCAGCTATTCTATGTCTTTTGATTGGAGCATTTAATCCATTTAAGTTTAAGGCAATTATTGATAGATATTTATTCATTTTCATTTCTTCATACCTGTGTTTCTCTCTCTCACTCTTTTCCTTCCATTTCTTGAATCAGTCCCTTTAGCATCTCTTGCAGTGCTGGTTTGGTGGAGGTGTATTCTTTTAGACTTCTTTTGTCTGGAAAGCTGCTTATTTGGCCTTCCATCTTAATTGATAGCCTTGCTGTATAAAGTAGTCTTGGTTGTAGGGCTCTGGTTCACATTACTGGGACTATTTCTTGCCATTCTTTCCTGGCTGAAGCATTTCCATTGACAAGTCAGCTCCAATCCTTATTGGGGCTCCCTTGTATGTTACTTCCTGTTTCTCCCTTGCTGCCTTTAAGAGTCTCTCTTTGTCTTAGAATTTTGCCATTTTAACTATGATGTGTCTTGGAGTGGGCCTCATTGGGTTCCTCTCAGTAGGGAGTCTCTGTGTGTCCTTGAGTATGTGACATTTTCTATCATCAAATTAGGGAAGTTTTCCATTATTACTTTTTCAAACAGGTTTTCTATCATGTGCTCTTCTTCTCCTCCTTCTGGTGTCACTATTATATGGATATTATGACATTTCATGGTGTTCTCCTGCAGAACCCTTAACACCTTTTCATTTTTTTTTAAGTCTCTTTTGCTCTTCTTGTTTTACTGGGTATTTTTCTCTACACTTTTCTCCAGATCACTCATTCAATTCTACTTATAGTTCCCTATAAGCAGGCAGTTATAAACTTGCTTATAATTCCTTCTAGTGTATTTTTTATTTTCAGTATTTTATTGTTCATTTCCTCCTTGTTTCTGTTTATATTTTCTATTTCCTTTTTCATACTGTTGTGGTTCTTATTCAGTTCCTTGTAGTTGTCTGTGAGTTCCTTGAGCATTTTATAACTATTATTTTCAATTCTATATCTTATTTTTTGGTTACCTCCATTTCATTTAGCTATTTTAGTGGGGAGTCTTCCATTCCTTTTGATTACATGTTCTTTTTTTGTCTTCCCATTTTATATGACTCTTTTTGTTTGTTTCTGCATTTCCTGATGTTTCACTTTGCTAGCTGTCTTTGTAGCATTAACTTCTATGTTATGAATTCTATAAGGTTCAGTGGTGTGGTCTCTTTTTTTCTCCTTGTCTGGACACTCTAGGTTTGCCCTTTCTTCTGTTTGTGTGGGATCTCTTGTGGTACTTGTTTTTTTTACCTTTTATTGGTTCCTTTGTTGGTGGTTTTTCTCCTTAGCAGGTATACTGATGTTCGCAGCTCCCACCTTTTCTTGTATGTGATCAGTGGCAGGAGGTAATCAAAATGCATTAAGACAGAGGGAGAGTATTTTATGGGCTTTAAAATATCAGCAAGTAGAGAAGAGATAGGAGATTCTTTGGATAACTATAGTGTTAACTGTTATATTTTATCCAATGAGCCAATTTTTATAAAAGGTGAAAGAGAGATATGACTCTTGTTAGAGGGGAGGAGGATTGTGAGCTGAATCCAGAAATCAGTGCACTTGTGCAAGGTTAGATGATGAGATATAGTGAGAGTAAAGGATAAAAAGTAGGCATACTGTGAAAAAGAATAGAGTTAAGTATAATAATAATAATGCTCAGGATTGAAGTGAAGTGGGCTAAGATCAAGGAGGTTGCTGTGTAGTATGTACAAGTGTATAGAACAACAATTATTTACAATAACACTAGAACAACAATAATATGGCAAGAAATGTATGATTTAGATAACCAGAATAGAAAGTACCTGATCAAGAGTTGTGTTATTGGAACATGGGTGAAATGAAGGAAGGAAAATTAAAATAGAATAAAAAGAGAATAGGGAAAACCAGTAAAAAAGGCAATTAAATGGAGAATTAAAACAAAGAAAACTAAACATAAGGAAAATAAATAAAAAATATGAATAAAATAAAAGTGGTAAAAATAATAAAAATATAATAATACTACAAATAAACAAAAAATGCTAGCTCTATGGAATAGCAAAGCCACATTTGTCTCAGTTTCTCTGCTTTGGGGGGTTAGCCTTGTGTTCCCCATTTCAATCTGTCTCTGGACCCTTCATAACTCCACATCTTACTGTATCACTTGAAGGAAGGGAAAAAAAGGAAAAAAAAGAGAGAGGATCCAACAAGAAAGTAAATAAGCCTCTTGCTGACTTTAAACTTGTTCAGTGAGTTCTGCTGGTCTTCCCAGATGCCACAGGAAGAGTGGTGCTGGGCTTTCCTTTTCTCCCTTCCTATTGTTTTGTGAGGATGGGGACCAGGTCTGGGTTGCAATTTCCTGTCCTCCACCAGCTGCCAGGTGGAGGACAGCTCAGTCCTCCATGAGGTGCCAGGCTCAAATCAACCACTTAGTCTCTGGGTTCAGAGTGTGAGCCAATCTCAGGTGTGAAGCCAGAGGCAAGCTGGTGCACGAGGTTCTGCTTAGCTTTTCGGTCTCTGGGCTCATGCAACTGAAATCTCCCTCGGGGCACAAGCTGCTGCTGAGACTTCCTTACAAAGCAGCTGTCAGCTATTCTTTTTTTGTTTATTATTTTTTAAATGGTTTTATATTTTAATTGTTGTTAAGCATCAGCTTTTCACACAGCCCAACTTTCCAGCCATCTAGAGACTATCCGAGTCAGTTTTCAACACGGCCCAATCCCTCCCTTCTCCAGGTGTCACCCAGCACCTCTATTTCTCTGGTGCCAGCATCCACAGTCCAAGAGGATGTGTACCACCTCTCTGTGTCTCCTGCTTCATCTCTATTTCCCCCAGTGACTTCCAGCATCCAGGTCCTTCATGGTGCTGAGCTGCCCTCCCTGCTCTGATAGAAGAGGGAGCTGGTGATATAACTTTTCCCCATACCCTGCAGCATGCACTGTGCTGGGGATTGTGGCAGCCTTGGTCCCCACACATATCCCAGGAACCTTACCATCTTAGCACAATCATCTTATCGTCTCTTTTTCCATATCCTCTGCAATTTTTTGCCTTTAAACTTTATATAAGCTGGGATTCTGTTGGCTGTTCACTCTGTTCCTCAGATGATCAGCTAGGTGTTCCAGCTGGGCACAGGGAGAAGTGGGTTCTGCTCCCACCTACTTCACTGCCATCTTTCCGTTTCTTTCTCCATGCTTCTGATGAAAAGATTTAAAAGAATTAATCTGAGAACTATGGAGAACTACTGATATCAAGAGTAGGCTGGTACAATAGGCCTATCACAGGAAGAATTCTGTAAGATCACACTTTTTTTTAGAAAAGCAGCTGTTTTTCTGTTTCTCTAGAGTCAAGGGGCCTCTGGAGCAATCACTGTGTATAGGAAATTGGGAAGTGGGAGATAAAAGGGATAAAGTCAAGGTGTGGTGAAACACATCAGCAGTAGAAGCGAAAGGGCAATTTGAAAGGAGGACGATGTTTCTATGGTGATCCAAAGACTATAAAAATATTCATAGCCTTTCTTCTTCAAATTTATTTATAATTGTGGGAGCCCCAAAGTTAGGTTCTGTGTTCATCTGTTTCTTCTTCTTTGTTAATTTGGATTTATATATACAAATAAATATATTATGGTTAATCTTCATAATAATACTTATCTATTTTTTAATGTAACCCATTTACCAAGTGAACCTTCTAATAGAGCATATAAAGGAATGATCATGAGAAAGAACAAAAAATACTATAAATATCTGCCATTTAAAATTATATGGACAGCCCTGGCTGGCGTACCTCAGTGGATTGAGTGTGGGCTGCGAACGAAAGCATTGCAGGTTCGATTCGCAGTCAGGGCACATGCCTGGGTTGCAGGCCATGGCCCCCAGCAACCGCACATTGATGTTTCTCTCTCTCTCTCTCTCTCTCTCTCTCTTCCCTCTCTCTCTCTCTCTCTCTCTCTCTCTCTTTCTCCCTCCCTTCCCTCTCTAAAAATAAATAAATAAAATCTTTAAAAAAAGAAAAAAATTATATGGACAAAGTTTATACTCCAAGCATTTTAAGGTTAAGATTTTTCTATTCCATGTTCACATTTTATTATGAAAAAAATTCTTAGAAATAAGAACCATTTGGGAAGCTAAACATGATTCTACCTCACACTAAATCATGTTTCCCACCATCCAGGATCTCTGCAACCCTCTGCTTCACCCTCTTTGGCCTCTCAATGTTACTCCTTGGAAATGGAAAAGCAAAACACTAAGTTTCATTTTTCTGAAAATATATCTTCCTCATTTTAACTGAAAATCATTTTTTTTTGAATATTTGGAGGACGCTGCATCAGCAATAAAAGAATCAAGAGTGTTAGAAAAACATTTCATGAAGTACAGTGCCAAGTAAAGTGAACACTGAGCAAGCATATTCCTGCAGTTGTGCGTCAAAGTTTGCAAGCTTGTTATGCACAAATGTGATTCATGTGACTCTCACAAAATCTGAGTGTTTCAGCAATACCACTGGCATTCTAAGATTGGCTGTGCTACCTATTTTAAGCATAGGAAAGAACTAACACATTTGCCGTTCAAAATACATGAAAGAGCTATGTATTCTAGTTAACATTTGTATTTTTTTTTATTCAACAATGGCTTTTAATTTCAACTTGATGATGATAAAACCAAATCTTCAATAGTTTCAAAAATATGCACCCCTGCATGGGATAGTTCTATTTCAATTTATTTTCTTCATAGGATGTGAATGCTAAAGTGATTTGACTATAGGCAAGCATATCTATCTATCTATCTATCTATCTATATCTATTTATTATTGTTTATGCTGTTACAGTTGTCCTAATATTTTCCCCTTTGCCCCTCTCCACCCAGCCTGTCCACACTTCCATAGTCAATCTCCACACAAAATTCCATGTCCATGGAACCTTCATATATGTTGTGTGACTAATCCTTTCACCCTCTTTGAGTTTCCACCTCCCTCCTCCCCTCTTATTGCTGTTAATTTAGTCCATGATTCTATGCCTCTGGTTCCATTTTGCTCATTAGTTTATTTTCATTAGATTCTTCCTATAAGCTAGATTATATAGTGTTTGCCTTTCACCTACATGGGCTTATTTCACTTAGCATTTTAGTCTCCAGATCTATCCATGATGTTACAAAGGTAAGGAGTCTTTTTCTGTGCTGCATAGTATTCCATTGTATAAATATACCACTGTTTTTTAATCCACTCATCTACTGATGGGTGCTTAGGCTGTTTCCAAATCTTAGCTACTGTATATAACTCTGCTATGACCACAGAGGTACATAAGTTATTTTGAGTTGGTATTTCATGATTCTTAGTGTATATTACCAGCAATGGAATTCCTGGGTCAAAAGGTAGTTCTGCTTTTTTTTGTTTGTTTGTTTTGAGGAAATTCCATACTGTTTTCCATAGCAGTTGCACCAGTCTGAATGCCCACCAATGGTGTACTAGGGTTCCCTTTTCTCTACATCCTCACCAGCACTTTTTGTTTGTTGATTTATTAATGATACCCATTTTCACAGGTGCAGTGCAATATCTGTTTGTGGTTTTAATTTGCATCTCTAAGATGGCTAGTGATATTGAGCATTTTTTCATGTGTCTATGGGCCATCTGTATATCCTCCTTGAAGAAGTGTCTATTTAGGTCCTTCGTACATATTTAAATGTATGTAAATGTTTGTCTTCCTGTTGTTGAGTCCTATGAGTTCTTTATATATTTTGGAGATTAAACCCTTCTGTCATTGGCAAATACATTTGTCATTTTGATGATGGTTTCTTTAGATGCACAGATTTTTTTAAAATTTGATATAGTCCCATTTGTTTCTTTTTCCTTTATTTCCCATGCCCAATGAGATATATCAGCAAAACTATTGATACTTGGGATGTCTAAAATTTTATGGCCTATATTTTTCACTAGAGATTTTATGGTATCACAACTTATATTTAAGTCTTTCATCCATTTTGAGTTTATTCTGCTATATGTTGTAAGTAAGTGGTATACTTTCATTTTTTTTCATGTACCAGCCAGTCCTTCCAACAGTATTTATTGAAGAGACTATCTTTACTCCGTTATACTCTCATGACCCCTTTGTCAAGTCTTAATTGATCATGCAGATATGGATTTAATTCTAAGCTCTCTATTCTGTTCCATTGATCTATAGGTCTGTTCTTTGGCCAGTACCAGACTGTTCTGATAACCATGGCCTGATAATATAGTTTGATATCAGATATTGTGATCCCTCCAACTTTATTCTTCTTTCTCAAGAATGCTCAGGCTATTCAGGTCTTTTTTTTTTTTTTTTTTTGGTCCCATATAAATTTTTAGATGATTTTTTTCTGGATTTGTGAAATATGCCATTTGTATTTTCATAGGAATTTGGTTAAATCTATAGATTGCTTTAGGTAATATGAACAATTTAATGATATTAGTACTTCCAATATATGAACACAGTATATGCTTCCATTTATTTGTATCTTCCTTAATTTCTTTCTTCAGTGTTCTATAGTTTCTCAGTTACAGGTCTCACTTCCTGTTTTAAATTTATTCCTAGGCATTTATTATTATTTTTTGTCATGTTAGTAAATGGGATGGCTTTCTTAGTTTATTTTACTAGTAGTTCATTGTTGGTGTACAAAAATGCCATCAATTTCTGGACATTGACTTTGTATTCTGCTATTTTGCCAATTTACTTATTAGGTTGAATAGTGTTTGGGTAGGCCCTATAAGGTTTTCTATGTACAATATCACATCATTTGCAAATAATGATAGCTTTATTTCCTCTTTTCCGATTTGGATTCCTTTTATTCTTTTTATTTGCTTCAGATATTGCATACTTATTTTCACTCTGGTTCTTATTCATAGTTTCTATGTCCTTTTTATGCTGATGTAGTTTTAACTAAGTTTATTGTAGTTCTTCCTAATTTTCTTGAGCATCCTTATACTCATCACATTGAACTCTGTGTCTGATAATTTGCTTGCCTCAGTTACATCTAGTTCTTTTGGGGGATTTATTTTTCTTTTGTTCAGAGGCTGTTTCTTTGTCTCCTCATTTTAGCTGTCTCTTTTTGTTTATTTCTATGTGTTAGACAGATCTGGTTTCAATCCCTGTTTTTTGGGGGATAGCCTTATGTGGTAGGAGTCCTGTGTTACCCAGTGGTTCCAGGACCTTGATGTCCTGGTCTGGATGCTCATGGAATACCTTCAGTGTGGGTAATGGGGGCTCTCCTGTTGTATTTGGGTCTCAATTTTTGTTGGCTTGCTCATCAGTGAAGTCTCCCCTCTCACTGAATAACTAAGAGGCTTGTCCCACAAAACATTTTTTGCACTGTTGTACAGATGCTGGCATAACAAACCAAAACAACATAAAAAATGAAACTAAAATCAGCAAACCCTCTCCCCCAACTACAACTACAATTTCAATGACAATAGTTCGGTGAATAGTAAAACTGGAAAGATTAATGGAATGTTAAGGAAAGGGTAAAATAAAAGAAGAAGAGAATACCAAAGGTCAGAAAAGTGATTATAGGAAGAGAAAAAAGGGAAAAACTAATAAGAATAATGAATTGAAAGACAAAACAAGAAAACAAGTAACAAAGAAAAAGAAAGCATAACAAAAATAATAAAATGAAAGAAGAAGAAAACAATGGGGTAATCAATAGTAAGACTAAAATAAGAAATATGACAGAAAAATAGAGAAATAAAAACAAGAAAAATATAGAAGAAAACTAATGAAAAGGCTATGAAAAGTAACAAAAATAATGAATAAGAATAAAGTGGAATTCATCTCAGTAGAGTTTGGTGCTTTCCTGCTGGAATTTCCTTTTCAATACAGCTCTACCATAGTCTGAGTCAGATGCTGTCCAGTTGTAGTACTTGGTAAACTGTTCAGAGCACCCAGTGGTCCACGGCTTGTGGCTGATTCCCCCAGGCTTTGCTGTGTCCAGGATGAATCAAGCTGATCTGAACAGCTGTGTTTTAACAGCACTGGGTTCAGGGGTATGTCAGCAAACAACCAAAGTTACCAGCAGGTACACGTCTGGCTGCTTCCATCTGCCGTCCTTATGTTAGCCTTAGACTAGTCATAAACCCAACGGTTTCTGAGAGGTCTTCTGGTGGAATGAGGGGTGGCAGGCTCCTGGATCTCCCATGGAAGGTTCCTTTCAGACTTCAGGGATGATGGTGTGTGTCGCCCTATCCCTGAGCTACTAGTCTGGGTCCATTTGGAATTATTTTCCCGTATTCAACAGTGTTGGGACCCACGTAGGCTACTGGGTGAAGCTCGAGACTCCAGGATTTGGGTCTATTGGAAATAATAAGAGTGTGAGAAGGAAGTTCCAGTCTGTTCCCCAAGAGAGTATATAGTATGACTGTGCCCTACAGCCAGACAATGACACCCATTGAGTCTGTATATGTTGCTGTTTTCTCAGCAGGATGTAAGATGCAGAAAAGGAGAGGATAAAAGGAAGAAAAGTCTAAACAAAAGAAAAAAACATAGAAACCACATAAAAGGAAAAAAAATAGATTCAGGGTAGAGCAAGCAGGAATGCAGAGGGAGGGTGGGATGAGTGATATCCCACAAGGTAAGGTAATTACTTTTACCCTGGAAGGAGCTTGATCTTCACAAGAAACATGGTTGCTGTGGATTTCAGGTATACCCTAGTACAGGAAGCCCCATAGCTGCTCCACGACATTGCTCCCTGGTGCCTCTCACACTAGATTCTCCTCACAAAACTGCAGTCTGTGCCACCTTCCCTTCACTGGGGTCCAAGGTGAGTGGTTGCAAACACAAGACTTGTACTTTGTCCCATTTAAGAATTATTGGGTACAGACTCATAGATGTAGAGCAGGATAACAGATAGTGGGTAGAGGGATTGAGCAAAAAAGAAAAATGACTCATGGACAACAGTGTTGAGATTGCTGAGAGGAAGGGGTATAAGGGGACAAAATTATAATGGAAAATATACAATAAAGATTAAATTAAAAAGAAGCAAAGTGTGATATATGAGAAGCTCAAAGTATTTATAGAAAATGATGGGATGATTTGAAAGTGTTTATTAAAAGTTGTCAGGTTTTGATAGACTGATGAAAATCTAAATGCAAGATTCCTCAGCATCTCATGCTACAGAACAAGTTTCTGTTCCTTCCTTGAAAACTATAAAAAAGAATTAATAAAGAAAAAACAGTGTCTTTGTCTCTAGTGGGTCTCAGCTCTCCCAAGCAGAGACAAACCTCATGGCCTTTCACTGCTGGGTGCTACATGGTCTGCTGATACCAGCACTGATGATCTGTGGTGGTTAGTGTTTGGGAGCCTAGTTAGTGTCCCATGCTTTCCTCCTTTCCAATGAGAAACTCACACAGGCACACCATCTATGTGAACGAGAATTTTTTTTTTTTTATCACTTGTAATGTGTCACATCAGTTAAGTCTGCAGGTGAGTAGGTATGGTCTGATGTTAACTTCCTTACTCAATGCCACTATTAGACCAAGGTCATGCCTACTCCCTGGGTGGGAAGGGAAACAAGCTGGAAAAAGACTCCTGATAGGGGGACCTGAATTTGTTGTGAAATGTGTTCAAGGGGAAAGCTGGCAAAGGTATTTTTAGAATTTGTGGTCAAGTAAACTTTTGATTCAAACAGCTGGTAAAGAAACAAATCAGAAATGAAAAGTTTAGGCAAGTAAGCAGTAAGTAATGCAATATGGAAACATTTACTCTCCAGGTTTTTAATTATTTTTAAATTTATTTTAATTTATTTCACTTTATTTTTAACATTTAAATCCCTTTTTATTTTTTAATTACAGTGGATATAAAATATTATGTTAGTTTCAGCTGATAAGGCATTATATAACTTACTGAGTGATCACCCTGATAAATCTAGTACCCATCTGACACCATACATAGTTGTTACAATATTATTTATTATATTCCCTATGTGGTAATTTACATCCTCATGACTATTATTCTGTAAGTACCAATTTGTACCTCTTTTCTATTTTATTATTTATTTATTTATTTATTTAGGTGTTTATGTACTTTTTATTTATTTATTTATTTTTAGAGAGATGGGAAGGGAGTAGAAAAAGAGGGAGAGAAACATTGATGTGTAAGAGAAACTTCAATTAGTTGCCTCCCCCATGCCTAGAACAGGGTGCCTGGTCTGCAACCATGGCATGTGTCCTGACCGGCAATCTAACCAGTGATGTTTCAGTCTGTGGGACAATGCCCAACCTACTGAACCACACAATTTAGGGCATTTTGCATATATTAATCCCTTTATCTTTTTTGCCTGTCCTCCTAATCTTCTTCCCATCTGACAACCGTCAAAATAGTCTCTGTATCCATGAGTCTGTTTCTGCCCTGATTCTTTGTTTATTTTTTTTAGATTATTTTATTGGTAGATATGTATTTATTGCCATATTGGTATTCATATTTTCAACTTTATTTTCTTCTTCTTAAAGATGACCCTTTAATATTTCATGCACTATTGGTTTGATGGTGATGAGCTCCTTTAGCTTTTCTTTGTGGAAAGCTCTTTACCTGTCCTTCCATTTTAAATGATAGCATTGTTGTGTAGAGTAATCTTGATTGTAGGTCCTTGCTTTTCATAATTTTGAATATTTCTTGCTGATCCCTTCTGGCTTGCAAAGTTTCTTTTGAGAAATCAGCTGACAGTCTTATGGAAGCTCACATCTGTCTAACTAACTGCTTTTCCTGCTTTTAAGATTCTCTCTCAGTCATTAACCATTTTCATTTTAATTATGATGTGTCTTGGTGAGTGTCTTTTGGGATTCATCTTATTTAGGACTGTCTGTGCTGCCTGGACTTTTATGTCTGTTTCTTTCAACCATTTAGGGAAGTTTTCTATTTCTTCAAATAGGTTTTCAATTTCTTACTCTCTCCTTCTCCTTCTGGCACTGCCATGATTTGAATTTTGGAATGCCTGAAGTTGTCTCAGAGGCTACTTATATTATCTTCATTTTTTGAAATCTTTTTTTGTTTGTTTTTGCTGTTCTTTTTAAAATATATTTTATTGATTATGCTATTACAGTTGTCCCATTTCCCTCCTTCTCTCCCCTCCACCCTGTACCCCCTCTCCCACCCATGTTTCCCCCTTTAGTTCATGTCCATCAGTCATTCTTATGAGTTCTTTAGCTTCTACATTTCCCGTACTATTCTTGCCCTCCCCCTATCTATTTCCAACCTACATTCTATGCTACTTATTCTCTATACCTTTTCCCCCTCTCTCCTCCTCCCACCCCCTGCTGCTAACACTCCATGTGACCTCCATTTCTGTAGTTCTGTTCCTGTTCTAGTTGTTTGCTTAGTTTCTTTTGGTTTTGCTTTAGGTGTAGTTGTTAATAATTGTGAGTTTGCTGTCCTTTTACTATACATGTCTTTTCTTTATCTTCTTTTCTTAGATAAGTCCCTTTAGCATTTCATAAAATAAGGGCTTGGTGATGATGAACTCCTTTAACTTGACCTTATCTGAAAAGCACTTTTTCTGCCCTTCCATTCTAAATGAGAGCTTTGCTGGATAGAGCAATCTGGGATGTAGGTCCTTGTCTTTCATGACTTGGAATATTTCTTTCCAGCCCCTTCTTGCCTGTAAGGTCTCTTTTGGGAAATTAGCTGACAGTCTGATGGGAACTCCTTTGTAGGTTACTGTCCCCTTACCTCTTGCTGCTTCTAGGATTCTCTCCTTCGTTTTTACCTTGGCTAATGTAGTTATGATGTGCCTTGGTGTGTTTCTTCTTGGGTCTAACCTCTTTGGGGCTCTCTGAGCTTCTTGGATTTCTTGGAAGACTGTTCCCTTTGCCAGAATGGGGAAGTTCTCCTTTATTTGTTCAAATATGTGCTCAACTTGTTGCTTTTCCCCTTCCCATTCTGGTACCCCTATAATTCGGATGTTGGAATGTTTAAAGGTGTCCTGGATGCTCTTAAGCTTTTCCTCAATTTTTTGAATTCTTATTTCATCATGCTTTCCTGCTTGGTTGATTCTATCTTCCTTCTGGTCCACTGTATTGTTTTGAGACTCAGATTCCTTCCTTTCACTATTGGCTCTCCTCCATATATCTTCCTGCATCTCTTTTATGGTAACCTGCATCCTTTCATCTAAATTGCACCCCAAATCAACCAATTCTGTGAGCTTTCTGATCACCAGTGTTTTGAACTGCGCATCTGATAGATTGGCTATTTCTTGGTTGCTCAAAAGGATGAGTCCTGGGGGACTGATCAGTTCTGTTGGAAACATATCTTTCCCTGTCTCTCCTTTTTTTTTTCCCCCAGTCTGGTTGCTCTTGTTACGTTGGGGGGCGGAGCCTTAGGTGTTCACCAGGGCTGGGCACCCCAGTGGCTAGATTGTGACGTTGTATGTGGGGGCGGGTCGGGAGCAGGGATGGGAGGGAACAATGGCAGTAGTTCTGCTTTCCTGGGCTCAGACCCTTCTCTGGGATCCTGGGCTGCGAGCTCTGCCCTGGTCCACAATCGCTACCTCACTGGGTCTGCCAGCCGCAGCTCGCGTACTCAGGGATCACCGCTGCATTCTTGCGCCCCAGGTGGCTGACGTGCCGATTTCATGCCAAATTTTCCTGGACCTCTGCGTGCTGCCTACCCGCCCCAGCCCCGCGCCCGCCTGGCTCGTCTTCTCCTATCAGTCTGGATATATGGGTCTACTTCAACTTCTTGGCTGGCCGACTTCCATTCAGATAAATCCTCTGTCAGTTCTGGGTGTTATTCTATCTGTAAAGTATTGTTGTTCTAATCTTGGTTGTGCGAGGATATACAGTGCATGCACCTATTCCTCCATCTTGCCGGAAGTCTGTTTTTGCTGTTCTGATTGAGGATTTTGTTTCCTAGTATTACAAATTGCAGATTTGATTAACAGCATCATCTACTCAACTGTAGATGCCCTGTAAATTATTTTTCATTTCAGTTTCTGTACCCTTCATTTCTGACAGTTTCATTTTTATGGTTTTTATGTCCTTTTTATGGTGCCCATGTCCTCTTTTATGCTGTTGAAGTTCTCCCTACATTTAATGACTCCTCCCCTAAGTTCACTGAACATCCTTACAGCCAGTATTTTGAAGTCTGCATCTTGTAGATTTCTTGACTCTGTTTTATTTAGTTCTTTTTTCAGAGTTTGTTTATGTTCTTTTATTTGGGCCATGTTTGTTTGTCTTCTCATTTTGATAGCCTCCCTGTGTTTGTTTCTATGTATTAGATAGATCTGGTATGTCTCCTGGGCTTGGTAGAGTGGTCCAATGTAGTAGGTATTCTGTAGGGCCAAGTGGCACAGCCTCCCCAATCATCCAAAGTGGGTACTTGAGGTGCACCCCCTATGTGGGCTAAGTATACCTTCCTCTTGTAATTGAGTCTTGATTGTTGTTGACATCTCAATGAGAGGAATTTACCCTCAGGCTTATTCACTGTAAGGACTGTCTGTGACCACTGATCTCTGAAAATGATTACTGTTCAGGGCCCTCCTCAGAAAGCAGGACTTATTTCAGTGGGACTCTGATGTCTTCTGAATTTACCTTTTGAATGTGTCATTGTGGAGGTGGTTGGGTGGTGTTTCAATGTGGTCTGTAGATGTCTACCAGGTATAGCTGGCTCTGGGACCTCTCAGGAGGTACAGGTCGAGGTCGACCACTGCCTGTGCTCTGCCCAGGGTCAGCTGGCATGAGCTACAAAGTAATCTACAGAGGGATGTTACTTGTGCTGGTCTTGGAGGTGCCCAGGAGAGGCCAAGCTGTGAACCACAGTCAGCTGCTGCTAACACCAGGCCTGGGTCCAGTTAACGAGAGGTATGGGGTATACTGAGGCCAGATGCTGCTTGTCTGAGAGATTCCAGGAATGTCTGAAGCATGAGCCAAGACAGGCTCTTCATAAGGAAAAGCCACTGGAAACAGATCAGGTGGGCCCACAAGTTTGGTGGGTTGGGGTCTCAGGGAATCACCATGGTGGGGCTAACAGTGTGAGCCAGGCAATGGAAACTCAGATATGGTGCCCAACTCGCAAATCTGTGGGGGGAGGGCTAATCAAAGTAACAATGGCTTCTGCCAGCACTTTTGTCTGGGAAAAAGCTGCGCCTCAACCTCCACTCTTGCCTGGATGCAGGACACTTCAGTTTCTCCTTGTATGCCTCTGGTGTCTTTTGAGCTTCTGCCCCAGCACTGGAACTCAGGAGTGAGTCAGAGTTAGTCCATGAATGGACCCTTTAAGAGGAACTGCCTGGGACTCCAGAAGCCTCCATCTAACTCAACTTTAATCCCACTCGGTTTTACAGCCAGAAGTTGTGGAGACTTCTTGCTGGCACTAGAATCTTGCACTTGGGAGCCTGATGTGGGGCTGTGACCCCTGGCTCCTTAATGGGTACTTCTGCACCCAATAATCATACTGATTTTTATCTGCCACATGTGTGACCAGCCCATTCCACATCTCCACCCTTCCTACTAGCCTGGATGTGGCTTCTTTAAATCTCTAGTTTCATAACTTCTGATCAGCTTGATTTCATGTGGTTCTGAATGATGGTTGTTCTGTAGTTTAGTTGTAATTTTGATATGGTTATGGGAAGAGGAGAGTACCACTTTTATCTATACCACCATCTTGACCAGAAGTCTTCACTCTTTAATTTTTAATCTGCTAATTTTTAGCTGATTGTTTCCTATGTATGACATTAACTTAGAAATTTGGGATTACTAGGCATGATATGAGTATATTCTTGTGAGAAATTACTGGTAAAAGAGGTTAAAAACAATTAAGTATAAACATAGAGTGATGTAATTAATACTTGTAAAATGACAAAATGACTTGCTTGCACTTTTTAATTGAAAGTTAAATTCCTCTAAACCTCAGATTCATATGTACAACTCTCCTAAGCATTTTAACTTCTTTTTGTCATAAACCACTAAAATTCAGTATGGAAAAGGCTGAATAAATCATCATCTTCCTCAAACTGTTTTTTTTTTTTTTTATTGGCTCATGTATACAGTTATGCAAGCCAGAAACCTGGGTCGTTCTTGGCATCTCTCTTTCCTCTACACCCTACAGCTAATTAATCATAAAAGTTTTGTCAATTTTATGTCAAAAGTATTTATCATATCTTTTGAATATGTCAATTTCTTTTATTCTCACTGCCATACCTATAGACCTAGTTACCATGATTTGTCACCTACACTGAAGAGAATCATATCCAACTCATTCTCTCTTTTTAATCAGGAGATATTTTTAAAAATACCCTTCTATTCCATATTTTTTTCTTAGAAAAGTGTAATTGCTTCTTATTGCTCTTAGGCTCAAAATACTTTATGCGGTCTTTATGAATCTGTTTCACACCACTTTCCATTCACTCTCTGAATTGTACCCACACAGACTTTAAGTTCCTACAATGAACCCCGTTCCTCCCCATCTCAGGACATTCCTACATATTCTCCGCTCTGTTTGGAATTCTCTTTTTTTTCCATTTTTTAGATCCCAATCTAGGTCAGATGCTCCTGTTATGTACTCTCTAAACATCCCCAGAGTATTGCTCAAAGTTGCATTTTTTTTTTAATTTGAAGTAGTTTTAATATATTTCCTATCAGAATATTAATTGTAGGTAGACCAGTACCACTTGTCATTTTTCACTCTGATACCCCCAAGTGCCAATCAAACAACATATACATAGTAAATTGATTAAGGTGTATTTTATTGAATAGATGTTGAGTGACTTACAGTGAGATGGCATCATTTAATTTACTTCAAATATTGCATTTTGAAAATCCCCACATTTTTTTTTGTTTAATTGCAGTGTCTTGATAGTAGGCAGGCATAGCTGACCAAAATAATATGATTTAAGCATATCAATTTGAAAAACACAAGATATATCTATTTTCTAGATAATTTTTGAAGTTCTATCTCCATATCATTTGTAGACATGACAGATATGTAAATAAATCAGGGTATAATTCCTTTATTTTCCCTTCACCTCAAGATACAGGATGTGCACATAGGAAAGAGCCAACCATTAAGAACAGGCTTTTTTGTCCTTAGATCATTCAGGTCACATTTGCAACATATTGAATTACACATATTGGTGCTGTTATGTAAATTTCCTCTGATTTCTACTGAAAACCCCATGTAACATCCACATATCATTTCAGGGCCCTATTTTTAATACATTTTTAAGTAGAAGAATTTATACTTTGTACACAAATGTGAAATTTGCCTTTGCTGATTTTTTCTCCTCTGATTCTTTTGACACCCCCAAATTCAACTTCCATCAGTGTAGCATTTTTATGCTCCAGTTCTATCTATGTATTAACATGCTATTGGATTTTTAAAGAATAACTTCCTCCATAGAAATTTTCTTTTAAATAGAACTCTTTTCGATGAAAAGACTTTAAAATACAAGAAATGTAAAATTACAATTATGAATTACTATAAGTAAAGTTGATATTTTTGAGCTAGGAAACTAGTCCAATAAAATTTACCTAGAAAAGTCACTAAAATTAGAAAGAAGGGAGATTGGAGAGGGGGAGCTCATGGTGGAGTAGAAGAATATATAGCACACATACTCCTGGAACCAAGTTGGAAATAAAACTAAAGAGAGGCCTAGACACCTGAAATAAATGGAAGACTACCCAAAAAGAGACTTTTAGCCAAGAACAGGAAAAAAAAAACACCATGACCAATAGAAAGTATGAAATCATTAAAGGGGCCAGCCCATTCACAACAGTGATGGACAGAGTCAGTGGCACAGCTGTGGGTGCTTTCCCCTGAAAACAGTTAAGTCATGAACACAAACTGGGTCCCAAGCACAGAATGCTAGTGACAGGATCAGCAGACCACATAGCACCCAGTGGTGAAAGGCTGAGGAGTTTGTGTCTGCTGGGGTGAGATGAGATCTGCTTGAGACAGAGCCACTATTTTATTTTTTATTTTTTAAAGGGGCCAAAGCACAAGTCTTGTGTTTCCACCCACATACCTTGGGCCCCAGCAAAGAGAAGGTGGTATGGACTACAGTTGCATGAAGAAAGTCTAAAGTAGGAGGCCTAGGGGAGTGATGTGGGACCGCAGTGAGCAGCTGTGGGACTTTCTTTGCTAGGATATACCTGGACTACTTTGCAGCCATGTTGCTTGAGAAGAGCAAGCCCCTCACAGGGGGAAAGCACTTACCCCACCCTGTGGGATATCACTTGACCCACATTCCCCCTGGAAGTCTGCATCCTCCACCCTACATGCTTAGTTTTTTTTTTTTTTCTTTTATGTAGTTTGTGCAGTTTTTTTAAAATGATTTTATTTACTTATATTTAGAGAAAGGGGAAGGGGGGAGAAAGAGATGAAGAGAAACATCAATGTGTGGTTGCTTCACATGCGACCCCCATTGGGGCATGGCCTGTGACCTAGACATGTACCCTGACTGGGAGTAAAAACAGTGACCCTTTTGTTCACAGGCTGGTACTCAATGCACTGAGCCACACTAGCCAGGAGTTTTTTGTTTTGTTTTGTGTGTTTTTTCTCCTTTTCTCTCTCTTTTCTCCGATCTTGCATCTTAACCCCTGCTGAAGAGGCAGCAACATACACAGACTCAAGGATTGTCAGACTAGCTATAGGGCACAGCCATATCACATACTCAAATAGACTGGTGCTTCCCCCTCATAGGAGGGCCATAAAACACCCTCCCAGTTTCTGGGAAACCCAAAACCTGGACTTGAGGGCTCCATCCCATAGCCTACTAGGGGACCATCCCTGTTGAGTACAGGGAAATAAATCCCAGATTCAGATTAGTGTCTTTGGGGCAGGGGAACACACCCACCATATTCCCTGAAGTCTGAAAAGCACCTGCTTTGGGAGACCTAGAAGTCCCACCCCCCTATCCTACCAGAAGCCCTCTCAGAAACAGTTGAGTCTATGACTAGTCTAAGGGTGACATTAGACCAGCAGGCTTAGACAGACAGAAGAAGAGCCAGTGGTGACTTTGGTCACTGTTGATATACCTTTGGACCTAGTGCTGTTAAAACCAAGCTGTGCAGAACAGCTGGATGATCCTGGGCATAGCCAAGCCTAGAAGAATCAACCACAAACTGTGGATCACTGGTAGCTCTGAACAAGCTGCCAAGGGCTGGATGTAGACAGTTCCTGACACTGGTGTACAACAGCCTCAGACTATATCAGAGCCATATCATAAAGGAGAACCCAGCATGCAAGCACTAACTCTACTGAGATGAATTCCACTTTGATCATTTCATTATTTACCTTACTTTTTCTTTTTTACAGTGTTTTCATTATTTTTTCTTTTTTTACTATTTTATTGCTCTATTTTTTTCTGTCATATCTCTCATTTTATTCTTACCATTGATTACTTCATTGTCCCCTTCTTGTTTACTTTTTTTTATTTTGACCCTTTCTTTGTCTCTTTTTACTATTTTCCTCTTTCAATTCATTATTTGTATTAGTTCTCCCCTCTTTTCTCCACTGATAATTGTTTTTCTTTCCTTTGGTCTTCTCTTATTCTTTTTACCCATTCTCTAACATTCCATTTCTCTTTCCACCTTTATTATTCTCTTATCTTTTGTAGTTAAAATTGCTGTTGTGGTTGGGTGGTGTGCTTTTTTTGTTTCATTTAGTGTTGCTTTGTTTTGTTCTTCCAGCACCTGTGTGTTCTGCATCACCCATATAATAGCATATAAGACATGATGTGAGTTGAGCTTCTCAGTCAGCCAGCTGGAGTGGAGAACCCACTGACAAGCAAGCCAACAATAACCGGGACCTAAATACAACAGGAGGGCCCCATAACCCATGCAGAGGTCATTCCTAGAGCATCCTGAACAGTAAGTCATACAGTTTTCACCACTGGTGGCCACAGGACTCCTACCACATAAAGCTACCCCACAAGACTTTGAGTAAAAGCAGATCTAACAAACTCATAGAAACAAACAAAAAGAGGAAGCTAAAATGTGGAGACAAAGAACAACCTCAAAACAAAATAAAGAACCCCCCTAAAAAGAACTAAATGAAATTGAGGCATGCAATTATCAGACATAGAATTCAAAGTAATGGTTATACAGATGCACAAGGAAATTATAGAGAACTACATCAGCATGAAAAAATACACAGAAACTATGAATAAGAACCAGATAGAAATGAAGAATGCAATATATGAAATGAAGAATAAACTGGATGGAATTTTAATCCCTTCTAGTTTTTTCAGTTTTCAACAAAATGAAAAAAGACTTAAAAGGAAGGAGGAGAGTTTAAGGAAGTTTTAGGACAACATGAAACAATATTTGCATCATAAAGATACCAGAAGGAGAGAAAGGGAGTAAGGGATAAAAAAAAAAAAAAACTGTTTGAAGGAATGATGACAAAAAACTTTCCTAACTTGGTGAGAGAAAAAAATCACACATGTTCAGGAAGCACAGAGGGTGCCAATTAAGATAACCCAGAAGAGGCCTACAACTAGACACATCACAATTAAAATGGAAAATTTAAAGACAAAGAGAGAATCTTAAAAGCAGCAAGAGACAAACAGTTATCTACAAAGGAGTTCCAACAGGCTGTCAGGTGATTTCTCAACAGAAACAATACAGGCCAGAAGGGGTTGTCATGAAATAATCCAAGTAATGAAAAGTAAGTAGCAAAAATCAAATCCATTTTTCATATTTTGAGGTATCTCCATACTGCTTTCCACAGTTGCTGCACCAATCTTCATTCCCACCAACAGTGCAAAAGCATGTGAGGTGATATCATTGTGATTTTAATTTGTATTTCTCTGATGATTAGTGATGTCAAGCATCTTTTCATACGTATATTGGCCATTTGTAAGTCCTAAGAGAAGTGCCTATTCAGGCCTTGGGAATATATCCGAAAGAACAAGAAACACTAATTCAAAAAAAAAAAAAAAAAAAAAAACATAAGCACCCATGTTAATTGCAACATTATTTATAATCACCAAGATATGGAGGCAGCTCAAATGTCCAACAGGAGATGAGTAGATAAAACAACTATGGTACATTTACATGATGGAATTCTATTACACCATTAAAAAAGAAAATTTTACCATTTGCCATAGTATGGATGGATCTGGAGAACATTATGTTAAATGAAATAAGTCAGTTAGAGAAGGAAAAAATACCATATTATTCCACTCATATTTGGAATCTATTGAACAGAGTTATCAAGAAAAATAGATACAGACTCAGACAGCAGGATAACAACTAAGGGGTGAGGTTTAGGAATAGAGGGATTGACCAAAATGGACTTTTATATCATTTTTTTCCATGACCAAAGTATAGACATGGAAAATAATGTGGTGGTTGTTGTTGGATGAAGAGGGGTATAAGGGGACTAAATGGTAATGACAAAATATAATAAAATATATTTTTAAAAAGGAAAGTAAGGACCTGCAACCCAAACTACTTTATCCAGCTAGGCTCTCATTTAAAATGGAAGGCAAAATAAATAGTCCCAGACCAAAAAAAAAAAAAATCCAGAAGTAGTACATTCCCACAAACCATCATTGTAATAGACACTGAAGTGGCTGCTAGAAGGAGAAGGAGAAGAAGAAGAGAAGAAGAAGAAGAAGAAGAAGAAGAAGAAGAAGAAGAAGAAGAAGAAGAAGAAGAAGAAGAAGAAGCAGCAGCAGCGGCAGCAGGAGAAGAGGAGGAGGAGAGCAAGGGCAGAAGACAGGTACAAAAGAAAAATGGCAATGAATGAGTACCTACCAATAATGACCTTAAATGTAAATGGATTAAATGCTCCAAGCAAAAGACAAAGGGTAGCTGAATGGGTAGAAAACACTACCTGCATATATGCTGTATACAAGACACCCACCTCAGAACAAAAGATACACACAGGTTGAAAGTATTATTCAATGCAAATGGAGATGAAAAAAGGTGGGTTATCAATACTTCTGTATGAAAAAAAATAGATTTCAAAACAAAGGTCATAATAAGAGACACAGAAAAATATTATATAATACTTAAGTGTTCAGTCCAACAAAAACACATATAACCCTTGAAAACATGTGCATACCCAATTAGAAGCAACTAAATATGTAAAGAAAATCTTGGGGGACTTTAAGAAAAAGTTTGACAGCAATGCAGTCATAGTAGGGGGTTTTATCACTCTACTGACAATGGACAGGTTCTTCAGACAATATCAAAAATGATATAGTGGCATTAAATGCACACTAGATAAAAAAGATTTAAATGATATCTACAGAACATTTCACCACAAAGAAGCAAAATATATATTCTTCTCAAATGCACATGGATCATTCTCCACTGAGCCATACCAGCCAGGGCTGCACATGGATCATTCTCAAAGATAGACTGCATGTTAGAACACACAATAAGCCTTAATGAATTCAAGAAAATGGAAATTATATTAAGCAGATTCTCAGATCACAATATCTGAAACTGGATGTCAACCTCAAGAAACAAAACCAAAACTTTCAAATACATGGAGATTGAATGACATGTTGTTAAATAATGAATGAGTTAACAAAGAGATCAAGGAAGAAATCAGATATTACCTGGAAACAAATGAAAGTAAACACACAACATATCAAAACCTATAGAACACAGCAAAAGCAGTCCTGAGAGAAAAGTTTGCAGCATTACAGGCCTATCTGAAAAATATAGAAAAATATTGAAATGACAATTTAACCATACACCTAAAAGAACTAGAAAAACAAAGCCCAGAGCGAGTAGAGAGAAGGAAATAATCATTATTACAGCAGAAATAAATAACATGGAGACTAAAGAATCAATTAAAATGATGAACAAATTCAGGAGATGGTTCTTGGAAAACATAAATAAAATTGACAAACTTTTGACCAGATTGAACAAGAAAAAAGAAAGGACCCAAATAAGCAAAATTAGAAATAAAAGAGGATAAATAACAACTAATGCCATAGAAATACAAAGGATTTTAAGAAATTACTATGAACAATTATCTGCCAAGGTATTGGGTAACTTGAGTGAAATGGGTAAATTTTTAGAAACATAAAATCTTCCAAAACTGAATCAGGAAGAATCAGAACCCCTGAATAGACTGACAACAACTAATGAAATTGAAGCAGAACACTCCTGACACACAAAAGCCCTGGACCAGGTGGTTTCACAGACAAATTTTATTCATCATTCAAAGAACTAACCCCTACCCTTCTCCAACTATTACAAAAAAAAAAGAAAATCCAGAAGAGGGAAGACTTCCAAACTCTTTTTGAGACCAGTATTATCCTAATTCCAAAACCAGGTAAAGACAACAAAGAAATTACAGGCCAATATTTTGGATGGACATAGATGCTAAAATTGTCAACAAGATATTAACAAACTGGATGAAGCAATACATAAAAAAGATCAAACACCATGATCCAGTGGGTTTTATCCCAGGAATGCAATGATGGTACAATATCCACAAATCAATAAACATAATACATCACTTAAGCAAAAATAACGGCAAAAATTACATAATTGTATCACTAGTTGTGGAAAAAGCACTTTATAAAATTCAGCTGCCATTAATGATAAAAAAGAAAACATTCAGCAAACTGGGAATAGAGGGAGCATAATTAAAATAGTAAAGGCCATATACAAAAAAACCTACTGCCAACATCATACTCAATAGACAAAAACTTAAAACTTTCCCCTTAAGATCAGGAAAAAGACATAGGTATTCAATGTAATTTTTCTCATTCAGCAGAGTATTGGAAGTCTTAGCCACAGTGTTCAGACCTGAGAAGGAAATAAAAGACATCCAAATTGGCAAAGAGGAAATAAAGCTGTCATTATTCACAGATGACATGAGGTTGTACATAGAATAACCTATAAGACACAGCACGAAAACTACTCAACTCAGTAAATAAATTTGACCAAATAATGGGATATAAAATCAATATTCAGAAATCAATGGCATATTTATACACCAATAATGAACTATCAGAAAGAGAAACAAAGTAAACAATCCCATTTACTATTGCAACAAAAATAAACAAATAAAGTATGTGAGAATAAATTTAATTAATGAGATAAAAGACTTGTACTCAGAAAACTATAGGGCACTTAAGAAAAACTACTGAGGGTGATACAAATAAATGCAAGCATATGAAAAATGTCCAACTGTGGCTGGTATGGCTCAGTGGATTGAGTGCCAGTTTGCAAACCAAAGGGTCACTGGATCAATTCCCACTCAGGGCACATGCCTGGGTTGCAGGCCAGGTCACCAGTAGGGGGTACATGAGAGGCAACCACATATTGGTATTTCTCCCCCTTCCTTCCTCTCTCCCTTCCCTTCACTTCCAAAATAAATAAATATATAACATCTTTTTTAAAATGTTCAGCCATTGTTAATATGAGAATGGTTTGCATGGCATCAATGTAACCTGGCAGCCAAGGATAGTGGACTGGAATGTGCATGTGTGAGCAATGATGACTTCACTGTACTAGTCAGTAAAGGTGGTAGAGGTACTGTGTGGCTATCACATTCAAAATGACTGAGTGAGTAGAACAATGAACCTTCCTCAAATTTTGTGTTAAGCTTGAAAATTCCTCCTCAGAAACTATTCCCATAAAAAGAAGGCCACAGCTATGGGCAACTGGTGATTGGTAGCTTCATCATGACATGCCCACTCATACATCACATCTTGTGCAGTTTTTTTGCAAAACATCAAATCACTCAGGTGACTCAGCCCCCCTTACTGAGTTACTGAAAAGTAACCTAAGCTGTTCTTTTATTTGCAAAGAAAGGAAACAATAAATCTTGGTAACAAAAAGTTATAGAGGGGACTTATAATATTGAAAAAAGTTATGCAGAATTGTGTATACAAATATAAATTTTAGTATACTATAAATATCAGTTGGTATTCAAATGAATTTCCTTTCTAAAATAATGAAATAAAATCTTAAAAAATATGTACTTATCATATATCATATATATTGCCTCCAAGTAGATATATACGGTCAGTTCTGTGCTCTGTCACACTGACATCAGTGAGTATGGAAGTGGGGGACTAACTTGAACCAATTTGTTGTCAAAGAGTGGGAAACAGAATCTCATCTACTCACTGGAGCACAATAACACCAGTGGAGAGGATTAGGGGAAAGTAGAGCATCAACCAAATTTATCTCTTATAACCTCCAATGATTTGATGTCATATTAGATGGAAGCTTAACTCCTCGTGGAGTCCCCCTGATACCAGGAAAAGGTGAGAACAGAACATCACATCAATCTCCTATCGCTGTACCACATTTTTTGGTTCAAAGTGGAAATGGAATGTCATCTTCTCATTGGGCCCCAAAGACAACTGAAAGGTAGGTGGCATGCTCACTAGCCATGCTTTATATCACTTTCTTCATCCTTATTGTTGTTGGATGAGTGTGAAGGTTCAGTTCTCTAGTGAACCTCACTGACCTCTGTCATTGGGATGGGGGGAGAGTTGAATGCTTACTGATTTGTACCACTTTGTTCAGTCTCATGGCTTGTGAGTAGCAGTGTAGGTATAGCTCAATATTCTTACAGCATATGACCACTTCTTAAGCAGACATTGGGAGCCCTGTCTGGTCTCCCAGAGAGGGCATAGAAGCTTATTTTCCAGTTTGGTCTGCCTCCACCACCTGTTAGAGGAAGTAAAGCATTACTTATTTTCATTAATTAGCTGGGAAAGATTAGCTCTTTGCTTAGATCCACCAAAACCACCAAGCAGGGGAATTGGAACATGCTGTCTACTTCAACAGGGCTGGAGGATGGGAAAAAGATCAGTTCCTCATTTTGCCTGCCTGAAACTGCAGTAGGGATAGGGGATGGGGAAGTGATTTATCTTGTGTTTGACTAGAATATGGTCATATTATGAACTGAATTTTGACCACCCCCTTTAAATCTGTATGTTGAAGCTTTAACACCTAAAGTGACTGTATTTGGAATTAGCCCTTAAGCAAATAATTACAGATAAATGAGGTTATAAGTGTAAGACCTTAATCTGATATGACCAATGTTCTTATAAGATGAGAAGAGAGAACAGAAATTATTCTCTTTCCCTGTGTGCACAGAGGAAAAGTCACATGAAGACATAGTCAGAAGGCATCTGTCTGTAGAATCCAGAGAAGGCATCTTCCTCAAATTCAGGAGGAAAACATCTCACCAGAAACCGGTCCTGATCTTTGACTTCTAGCCTCCAGACTGTGAGAAAATAAATTTTTGTTGTTTAAGCCACCAAGTGTTTGGTATTTTGTTATGACAGCCTAAACAAACATTTACAGGCAGGTATAGCTAAACCATTTTTTTTTTCTGTTGTTAGGCCACCATTTTGTTGTCGTTTGGTTAGGGGAGTAAGCTTTTCTTGAAGCTTTTATTTTTCTTCACCTGTTGGCATTTCTGGGTTCAGAACCTCTGTAGCACTCTCTAGAATAGATGAGAGATGATGGGACAACCCAGGAAACTCACCACTATGCCCTTTTTCATGCACCAAGGTCCCTAGGCAGCCTGTCTTCTTATTTTTATCTGTCATACATTACTTATGCTTGTTTGTCATGTTATATCTAGAGTTATTTTAGTCGTTCAAAGGAGGACCTGGGAGAAATATGGCTACTCCCTCTGGGTAGTAGTTATAGAACATTTTATTCATGTCATCAAAATCTAAAATTAGTAAATATAATTACCCTCCTCTCAAACATTGCAAGGACATAAACTACTTTATGATCATTTTACTTTCAGTTCTCTATTTTATTGGTTTAAAAACATTAAATCTTTTTATAATCTGTCTTATAATTATAATATCTAAACTTTTTGAAGGTATAAAACATTATCATCGGTTATGTTGTCACTCAGGATTCATCACTTTTGTATGTGTGTGTTCAGAGAAGGGCTTGTTTGATTTACAAAATTATAAACAATGCTCATCTCTGAGTAGTAAAATTATGGGTAGTTTTATACTAGTTATTTTTATACACTTGATTATTTTTCAAATTGCCTATAATTAATATGAACTACTTTTGCAGTCATATAAAACCATAAATCTGTTCTCTTTTGCAGCTGACATTTCTTACTAGGTAAGCTAGCCCTGTTGAATATGCCTGATATCCATGCAATTACATGAAGATAATTTTAATTAAGCAAATCATTAGCTTTGAAAATAAATCTGTATATAAAAGCACAATTAATTAATTTGCTAATTTATTTTAACTTGTTGTGGGTATTACCCTATGCTTTCTTTGGTGAGAATGACTAAAATGAACAAACATGCAAATATTTTCTCTCCCATAATTGTGGTTAAATCAGGACAATCAATGTTAATAAAATAAGTGTTTAATTTACAATATATTAAAAAAATACAGAGCCTGGCTCAATTTGTTAGTCATGTGTTAGATAGTGAAAAGACCTGTAAACAGAAATGCTAGAGAGGTTTGGGGGAATGACACAGAGTATTGATAGGAAGGTGATAAGAACCCACATGGTTGTTACGGGTAGCAAATGCTGGAAACACTGCTGTAGAATTATATAGCCAGACAGAATAGTAACATTCTTTTTTAAGTATTTTATTTATTTATTTTTATAGAGGGAGGGAGAAAGAGAGAGAGAGAGAGAAACATCAATGTGCAGTTGCTGGGGGCCATGGCCTGCAACCCAGGCATGTGCCCTGACAGGGAATTGAACCTGCAATGCTTTGTTTCTCAGCCCGTGCTTAATCCACTGAGCTACACCAGCCAGGGCTTAGTAACATTCTTTTAAAAATACCCAAGGAATGAGCTTCTTTTGTCTCTTTCAATACTATCTTTTAGAATTAAAGAACCCTAATTAGTCCTTATTAAATTTTGGTAGGGTAAATATGGATTCTGTGTTAGTCATATCCAAAAAAGCCCCTGCATTGATTGTTCAGTCAATAGCATGTGAATCTGAAGCAGCTTTGTTGATATTTGATTTCCAGACCCCCTACAACTCAACCCTTAGGCTGGCATGTGTAGTGGTTAGATCCCTTGCTTTTTCCCTATTTCAATGGCACAATATTGAACCCTAAGTGTTTCTAATTTAGTTTTGTTGCTGTTGTTTTGGGGGGGTTCTGTTAAAAAATAGATGGTGCCATTCAATTTTTCTTTAAAATTGGATTAAAAAAATCCTGTCTGACACTTAAAACTTTAACCTTTAAAATGAATTAAGATGGCCCTGGCTGATTTGGCTCAGTGGATTGGGTGCTGGCCTGTGAACCAAAGGGTCACCAGTTCAATTGCTGGTCAGGGCATATACCTGGATTGCAGACCAGGTCCCCAATGAGGGGCGCTTGGGAGGCAACCACACATTGATGTTTCTCCTTCTCTTTCTCCCATGCCCTTTCTTCTAAAAATAAATAAGATATTTAAAAAATGAATTAGGCCCTGGCTGGCATAGCTCAGTGGATTGAGTGCAGGCTGCGAACCAAAGTGTCGCAGGTTCAATTCCCAGTAAGAGCACATGCCTAGGTTGCAGACCACGGCCCCCAGCAACCGCACATTGATGTTTCTCTCTCTCTCTCTCCCTCCCTTCCCTCTCTAAAAATAAATAAATAAAATATTTTAAAAATGAATTAGGATAGCTTCAAAATAACTAGACAGAGCAAACTAGTCTGTGAATACATGCAAAATTGTTTATAGGGCTTGTGACTTAGTAGATGTTTAACAAACATTCTCATCTGTCTTCTGATTAAACTTCTAGAGAGAAGAAATGTCCTATAAGCTATTTAATTTTATTATTTATCTGTCTATCTGTCTATTTATTTATTTATTTTTCATTTATAGTGAATACTTACCAGGTTTTTGACATTGTAGTAAGGGCTAATATGAACATCATCTCATTAATTTCTTTAACAACAAAAAAAATATTCTTGCTCAGTTATAGTAGTCCCACTTTTTTCCTGGTTGCTCTCCACCACTCTGTCTAACCACCCACCCCAGCTCCATGTTGTCCATGTCCATGGGTCATTTATACATGTTCCTTGACTAGACTCTTCCCCTTCTTTCCTTCCTTTTCTCCCTTTCCCCACCACTCTGGTCTCTGTCAGTTTGTTCATTGTTTCTGTGCTTCTGGCTCTATTTTGCTCACTTATTTTGTTGATTAGATTCCACTTATAGGTAAGATAACATAGTATTTGAATTTTACTGCCTTGGTTATTTCACATAGTATAAAGCTCTTGAGTTTCATCCATGCAGTCACAAAGGGTAAGAGTTCTTTTTTTTTTTCTGTTTCCTGCGTAGTATTCCATTGTGTAAATGTACCAGAGTTTTTTTTTTTAAACAGTGTTTCTTTTTTAGATTTTATTTTATTCATTTTCAGAGAGGGAAGGGAGGAAGAAAGAGAGAGAGAGAGAGAGAAACATCAATGTGCATTTTCTGGGGGCCATGGCCCGCAACCCAGGCATGTACCCTGACTGGGAATCAAACCTGTGATACTTTGGTTCGCAGCCTGCACTCAATCCACTGAGCTATGCCAGCCAGGGCATACCACAGTTTTTTGATCTGCTCATTTACTAATGGGCACTTTTAATTTAACAAATGTTTTAATCTAACAAATATTATATTGTCTGCATAGTTTATATTCTGTTCATTATTATTTCCGCTATTTTTATGAATAGCATACTAGATATGTGTCATTACCAATACTGTAGAAATGATGATAGCATACATTTATTTATTTTGCTTAAGATGAAGCAGTGTGGTATAGGGCAATTAACATTCATCTTTGAAGACCCATATTATTATCCAGCCTGCTACACTTATTGGCTGAATGACCCTTAATTAATCACTTATTCCCTTTGAGTCTCAGTTAGCTTACATATAAAAATGAAGTTAATGATGTAGCCATTTCCTGTCTTATATGATTATTACAATAAAATATATAAAACGTTAAAAAATAGGTCAAGATTTTAAAATACTAAACAAATGTTATATATCTAAATATATTAGCTACCCACTTATTTGTAAAGATTTTACTTCACACTAATGTCAATGCAATATTTATATAAAATTTATGTCCATTAAGTATAAATCATTATACTTTTTATAGATGAGATACCTTAGTAAGAATAATGCACTAATATGGAAAACTGAGAATAAATTCTAGCTTTCTCAACCTGGTATTTTTATGCAGTAGATCATGTCTTCCTTTTCACCTGTTTTTGAAAACAACAAACACTAATAAAAATGCCTTAATGAAAAATAAAATGAAAATCACAAGTTTTAGAATGTTCAGCTGTACAGTTTGTGAAGCTGTATAGTAACCTCACTGATAAGCAAACACATGTTCTCTAACAGTGTATGTATCAGTTCAGAGCTCATAAGTGAGGAAACAATTTAAAATGTGATAAAATACTTAATATAGTATGGAATCTTGCACCCCTCTCAGGTACTAAGTTACAGATTATATGAAATTCAGAGATCTGTTCTATCTTTAATTCAATCAGTATACAATTTACATGAGATCGTTTTAATTTAGAAGTCTTAAAAACCTAATACTGTTGAATAGCCTATTAATAATTTAAAACATCTATTATCACAATTCACATCAAAGCAATGAAGATGTCAAAAAAATCTCTGGTAGTTGTTTCTTTGAGACAAAATCTGCATACCACAAAACTGATCAGTAAAGTAACAGCTAAGAGAATGTCTGTGTTTTGTTGATGTTCTAGCCATGAGGTTCTCTTTTATATTTAATCTCGCTGGCAAACAAAAATATAGTAGCTGCTTTAGATACAATGAATTTTGGTTATATCTCTTTGAATCAAACTCTAATTGTCACAGAAAATGAAGAGATTGAAAAAAGTGTTCATTTCAAAAATTTTTATGAGCCATTGTCTCCAGTGCATTGTTTTCCTGAGCATATTCTGAAAGATGTCAGGCCTTTTCAAATCCAGCCATCTATTTTATCAATAAGCCTGTTAGAGAAAAGATGATTTTGATTAAAATTTAGTATCAAAATATCAAGCCTAATAAGTAATCTCAAACATTACCTCTGCATTACTTCTAACTCAATTGGCAGGAAACACTTACCCTCTCACATTTCAAAGTAATAAATCAGCATCATCTGTCGCTGGATTTCTCCTCCTTACACTCTGCTCAAGGGCATTCATCATGTTCCTTTTGTCAGTGCAAACCATATAGACATGTTGTCCTGAAACTTGTATATCAGCCAAAGTTACACTCCAAGAATGACAAACTACCTTATCATATTGTCATGAACGCCAACCCCTTTTTTTCCCATTGAGAAGCTCTTTGGTTTTCTGGAGAAAATGGGTTTACATAAATTTATCATTATAAATTATACTTTATTTGAGAAGAACCCAGTGTCAGCTATATTACAGTTTGATCTTAGAGTGATTTCCAACATCAGGAAGTGAAAGTGAGAATGGAGAAATGCAACCCTATCTTTCTAATATGACAATACTCAAAATTCCAATTAATTTGAGATCTTATGGACATAGAGCACATATACTGCAGATTAGTTTTCTTGCAGAAAAAAAAAGTGTACTATGGTACATGAATTTAACAATTGAGATTCCACTAATTACAAATGACCTTGAAAATCCATGCTATATGGTCATTTATATTTTATAACTACATCCAATCACTCTGCTTTAGAAGTAATTAAACTAGCATGTAACTTTATGTTTCTCTAGTCATTATTCTCTCTGGTATATTATTTCAGAGGTGAGACAAACTTTATTCCTCCGAGAAAATGCTTCCTCCCCAAATGCGATGCAATTGAAGAGTAAATAAATGAGAGTAACAATGATAGTATAGATGGCTGTTGGAATCCCTGGACATATACTAAGAGAATACAATACTTCTAGACAGTAAGATTAAGAATGGTTTTTATGAAAGGAGCAAGTACGAGTAGGGGAATTTACTTGTTACCCCATAATTAGTACTCTAAAGTGTTCTGGGTTTTTTTTTTTTTTTGAAGAAGCAGCCACAGAAATTATCACTTAACTTTTCTGACCCTCATGTTCTCCATCTGGAAAAAATGTTAGATACCTCAAGAAATCTATCAGTTGTGGAAGTCTATGATACTCATTTCTACCTCATCCCCTCTCAGGATCTGCCATACCTGAGACTCCAGGCTATTTCAGAGGTTATTGTGAGTATGTGTACATGTGTGTGTAAGGGTAATAGCTGGGTTGAGAAAGAAAGTGTATGAGAACCATGAATCTTTCTTCTTCTAGTGTTGATGCTTTAGTTTGTATATGCCCAGTCACTGGTTTTACTGCCTAAACTATGAGTTCCCTAGTGTCTCTTTCCTGCCAATGAACTTGTTGCCTTGTATGTGCTTCTAAAACACCTAAACCAGATTTCTCAATGCCATTGCTTACCAAAATTCCCATCACTTAGTTATCCTGCACTTTCCATACTGGCCTGATTTCCAGAGTTTATGTCTTCCTTTAAATTCATAATCAAACATGCTCACCATTGAAAAAAACAAACTCTAAAATTATTGTGTTGTGTGAGTTTTCCCATTTATCCTTCAATTTCACTTTAAATTTTCCCAGTTTTAAAACTATAGTCTGATTCCCAAATTTTACAAAGTTAATGGTCAAAGTGAACATTTTTTTTCTGAATTTGATATTGATGGTACATGATGAACATGTTATTACAATAAACACATTTTTCTTAATGTCTTCCTTTTATCTTTATTATATTACCCTAAAATATCTGGTCAGTAGGAATTATTCCGTTTGAAATGCTGGAACTGTTAAGACCTTTGAACATTTTTTGCAATGCTTCATAGACCTTCACTTTAGCAACACAAAAGAACAAGCAAAGAAAAAGAGTGGAAAATGTACCATTTTAATAATTTTTAAAAACCTCAAACAGGAGAGTCCTAAGATGGTGGCTTAGTTGTAGGAATTGTGAACCTCTTCCTCTGCACAGGGGAGAAAAACTCGCGGATCAGTGGAGGAACAGAGCAAGGGGCATAGGATATTGAAACATTTATGAAAACAGGACATCAAAAATAATAGCAGACATTGAAAAACCAGACAATAAGGAGGCTGCTTCAGGACAACAGGGACCCAGGGATCAGTGCAGGGACCAGGGGGGTTGCAGGAACCAGGGCGGTGCTCCCAGGTCTGCCTCAGGGCCCCTGGGAGAGCGGAGTCACTGCTCCTTCCCTGGACAATGGGGGTTGAGCAACACCAAGGGAGACCTTGTTGCTTGAAGGCACAGAGAGGGGAGTTGGACTGGGAGTCAGTCTTGCAGGGGCTGCTGGCACCTAAGCATAGCCCTGGGAAGGGTGAGTGCTCCCAGCTTGTATGACCAGAGGCGGCCTTGACGTGCACCTGTGCCCCCAGCCTGGTGGGAGTGTTGATCTGTGGAGAACACAGACCTTGCAGCCCTGAATAAGGAAAGGGCATGGAGGCGGGGTGGTTGCTGGTTTCTGGAGCCTGAGGTAGTGAACTACGGGAAGCTAGTGACCCTTTGGGATTCCCGACTCTGGCGCTGTGAACCTGGAAAGGACACAGCACTTTGGGGGTACCTGGATCTGGCAACTGGGAAATTGGTGGAAGTGCGTGCCCCTTTGCAATCCCCGGAGCTTGCACCATGAATCCAGAAAAGATATGGATGCTTCCTGAGAACATAGAGCCTGCTGCGGTGAAATTTGGGGGAAAGGGCGTGTCTCCTTGCTATCCTCAGAGCTTGCATCATGAACCCGGAAAAGACGCAAGAGCTCTGTGGGGGCCCCGGCAGTGAGCTCCAGAGAGCATGATGGGGGGAGGTGCCCAGGGTCCTTTGGGGGGAGTTGGATTGGCTCTGGGGAGAGCACCCTGCTGGCCATGGGGACAGTGGCCTAGATACTGACTGAGTTTTTACCTGGAAGAATGATAAGCATTTGAAAGGCCCCTCAGCCTGCTGAAGCCAGCAAGACCAGAAAAACTGGTCTTGAAAGTTAGAAATCAACAAGAGGTGTTTTTTTTTGGGGGGGGGGCTTTTTTTGGCTTTTTTTTCCTCTTCTTTGGCTGTTGTTGTTGGTTGATTGGTTGATTTTATACTATTTTTTAAGTGACTTTTTATTTTTTAATTCTTATTATTTGTATATCTCTCGATTCCTTATGTTTCTCTTCCTTTCATCCTAGTATTATTCCTTCCACTCTAATTTATCTCTCCTGCAATCCACCTTCTGCTTCCCCCCCTTTTTTTTCTGAGCTTGCAAGTTACTGCAAATTTGTATTATCTTTTTCTCACTTTTTTGAAATTTTTAATTTTAATAGTATTTTGGTATTCTTTTTCTTTCTGTATAATCTTCTTTGCTTGGATGGTTATACTGTCATTTGATAGCTTCCCCCTGTTATCTCATTCACAGTATGTTGATAATTTACTATCCTTCATTTGTGTTCCATTATACACCTCTCAAGGTTCTATACCACTTATTCTTGTTATCTAGATCTCATAGATTCTGCCGCATGATTGTTGCTTTAATATTACTATAAATAAGACCCAGTTCATACAATTCTAAATACTACTCAACCCCCCTACCTGATCTCAGCCCACTACACAATTTCCTGAGCTATATTACTGTGTGAGTTGTCTCTATTCTTTTACACATTACTCCTATTTACTAATCTTTATTCCCACCCTACCTCAAAATCTGACCTCTCACAGCCTCACAGCTTTCTAGATTCAACTAACAATCCTTTCGTCCCCAATAAGAGTCTTATCTCTTTCCATCCTTTCTAAAACATGGCTAGTGGGGTGGAAGATGACAGTTAACACTATAAGTGGCCAAAGAATATCCCATCTCTTCTCTACTGGCTGCTAATGTAAAGATCATAGAATAATGTCTTGCTGTTTTAAACCATTTTGCCTTAATCCTCCAATTGATCACAAAAAAGAGTAGGGGGAAGCTGTGAACACCAGGATACATGAAGGAGACTGCATGACTGAATCTCACAGGTATTCTACCACAGAAGTTCACACAATAATCACAGGGAACCAGAATAGATCAATTTAAAAAGCAGAAGCTAACAAGAAGAGTCTCAAAAACAATGAGAAAACAATGAAACAATCCCCAAAATAAAGATAAAGGAGGAAGGCTCAAAATAAATGCTAAATGAAATAGAGGCAACTCAACTATCAGATATTGAGTTCAAAACAATGATTATCAGGAAGCTCAATGAACTCACAATGAGCTACCAGAAACTAGAGAGAAGCTACAATGATCTCATTGCAAACTATATCAACATGAAAAAGGAAATAGAAACTATCAATGAGGGCCAAGAGGAAATGAAGAATACAATTTCTGAACTGAAGAACAAAGTAGAAGGAATGAAAAGCAGGATCGATGAAGCAGAAGATCGGATTAGCGAATTGGAGGACAAAGTAGAAAAGAATACCCAGAAACAGCAAGAAAAGGAAAAGAGGCTCAGAAAGAATGAATAGGGATTAAGAGAAATGAAAGATAATATGAAACATAATAATATCTATATAATAGGGACACCAGAAGGAGAAGAAGAAGAGCAAGGGATAGAAAACTTATTTGAAAAAACAATGAAGGAAAACTTCCCTAACTTGATGAGAGAAAAAGTCACACAAATCCAGGAAACACTGAAAGGCCCAATCAAGAGGAACCCAAAGAGGCCCACCTCAAGACACATCATAATTAAAATGGCAAAATGTCAAGACAAAGGGAGAATCTTAAAGGCAGCAAGGGAAAAAAAGGAAGTGACATACAAAGGAGCCCCAATAAGGCTAACAGCTGACTTCTCAATGGAAACAATCCAAGTAATGAGAACCAGAGGTCTACAACCAAGACTACTTTACCCAGTTAGGCTCTCAATCAAGATAGAAGGCTAAATAAGAAGCTTCCCAAACAAAAGAAGTCTAAAAGAATACACCCCCACCAAACCAGCTCTGCAAGAGATTCTAAAGGGACTGGTTTAAGGAAAGGAAGGAAAAGAGAGAGAGAAGGAGAGAGGGAGAGAGGGAGAGAGAGAGAGAGAGAGAGAAGAACACATGTACATAAAAGACAGTGAATAAGAACCTATCAATAATAACCTTAAACGTAAATGAATTAAATTCTCCAATCAAAAGGCATAGGATAGCTGAATGGATAAGAAAACATGACCCACAAATGTGCTGCCTACAAGAGACCAACCTCAAGATAAAACACCTGAACAGGCTGAAAGTAAAGGGCTGGAAACAAATTTTCCAAGCAAATGGACAGGAAAAAAAGCCGGGGTAGCAACACTCATATCAGAAAAAATAGACTTTTGTAAAAGGGCCATAAAGAGAGGCCCAGAAGGTCACTTCATAATACTCAAGGGAAGAATCCACCAAGAAGACATAAATATTGTAAATATATATGCACCCAACATAGGAGCCCCCAAATACATAAAGAATATATTAGAAGACTTCAAGAAAGATATTGACAGCAACAAATTTATAGTGGGGGATTTTAACACCCCACTGTCAAAAATGGACAGATCTTCCAGACAAAATATCAACAACGATATAGTGGCATTGAACAATACCCTAGATGAAATAGACTTAACTGATACATATAGAGAGCCCTCCATCCCAAAGAAGCCAAACACACATTCTTTTCAAATGTACATGGAACAGTTTCAAAGATAGACCACATGATAGGACACAAAACAAGCCTCAAGAATTTCAAGAAAATTGAAATCATACCAAGCATTTTCTCAGATCACAAGGGACTAAAGCTAGAAACCAAACCCAAGGGAAAAAAAAAAAGCACAGAACACTCAAAATCATGGAGATCAAATAGCATGCTATTAAACAATGAAAGGGTAAAGAATGAAATTAGGGAAGAACTCAAAAATTTTCTGGAAACAAATGAAAATGAACTCACAACAACCCAAAACTTATGGGACACAGTCAAGGCAGTCCTGAGAGGGAAGTTCATAGCAATACAGGCCCACCTAAAAAAGTTAGAAACATTTCAATCAAACAACCTAACCCTACATCTACAAGAACTCAAGGAACAACAACAAAGACAGCCCAGAGCAAGCAGAAGGAAGGAAATAACCAAGATCAGAGCATAATTAAATGACATAGAGACTACAAGCACAATTCAACATATCAATGAATCCAAGAGCTGGTTATTTGAAAAGATAAACAAAATCAACAAGCCTTTTAGCAGGCTCATCAAGAAAAAAAGAGAGAAGACTCAAATAGACACAATCAGGGATGAAACAGGAAGATTATATTGGATACCACAGAAACACAATAGATTGTAAGAAATTACTACAAAGAACTATATGCCAAGAAACCTGAAAACCTATATGAAATGGACAAATTTCTAGAAAAATATAAGTTTCCAAAATTCAGTGAAAAAGAAGCAGAAAGCCTGAACAGAACAATAACAGCAAAAGAGATTGAAGCAATAATCAAAAAATTCCCAACACACAAAAGCCCTGGATGAGATGGTTTCACAGGAGAATTCTACAAAGCATTTAAGGAAGAGCTAACCCCTATCCTTCACAGACTATTTCAAAAAATCCAGAAAGATGGAAGACTCCCAAACTCTTTTTATGAAGCCAACATCATCCTAATTCCAAAACCAGATAAAGACACAACAAAGAAAGAAATCTTCAGGCCAATATCGCTGATGAAAATTGACGCTAAAATCCTCAACAAAATACTGGTAAAACACAGGCAACAATACATTAAAAAGATCATACACCATGAACAAGTGGGATTTATTCCAGGGATGCAAGGATGGTACAATATTCGCAAATCAGTAAATGTAATACAACACATAAACAAAAGCAAGGACAAAAACCACATGATCATATCAATAGATGCAGAGAAAGCATTTGATAAGGTACAGCACACATTTTTGATACAAACACCCAGCAAAGTGGGAATAGAGGGAGCGTTGCTCAACATAATAAATGCCATATATGAGAGACCTACAGCCAACATCATACTCAATGGGCAAAAATTAAAATCTTTTCCACTAAGATCAGGAACAAGAGAAGGATGTCCACTTTCACCACTTCTATTCATTATATTACTGGAAGTTTTAGCCACAGCAATCATACAAGAAAAAGAAATAAATGGCATCCAAATCGGAAAGGAGGAAACAAAACTGTCACTGTTTGCAGATGACATGATAGTGTACATAGAAAATCCTATAGACTCCACCAAAAAATTGCTTGACTTAATAAATGAATTTGGCAAAACAGCGGGATACAAAGTCAGTATCCAGAAATCAAAGGCATTTCTGTACACCAACAATGAAACAGCAGAAGCAGAAATCATGAAAAAAAAATCCCATTAGAAATAGTAAAAAAGAAATATAAAATTCCTAGGAATAAACCTAACCAAAGAGGTAAAAGACCTGTATTCAGAAAACTACATAACACTGAGGAGAGAAATCAAGGAAGACACAAACAAATGGAAACATATACCGTGTTCATGAATTGGAAGAATTAATATAATCAAAATATCCATACTACCCAAAGCTATTTACGCATTCAATGCAATACCTATTAAAGTACTAATGGCTTATTTCACAGACATAGAAGAAACACTTCAAAAATTTATATGGAACCATAAACAATGCTGAATAGCTGCTGCGATTTTGAGAAAGAAAAGCAAAGTAGGAGGGATCACAATACCTGACACTAAACTACACTACAAGGTCACTGTAATCAAAACAGCCTGGTACTGGCATAAAAACAGGCACATGGACCAATGGAACAGAACAGAGCCCAGAAATAAACCCAAGTCTCTACAGTCAATTAATATTTGACAAAGGAGGCAGCAACATAAAATGGAGTAAAAATAGCCTCTTCAACAAATGGTGTTGGGAGAACTGGACAGCTACGTGCAAAAAAATGAAACTTTAGCACCAACTTACACCTTACACAAAAATAAATTCAAGGTGGATAAAAGACTTAAATATAAACCGTGACACAATTAAAGTCCTAGAGGAGAATGTAGGTAGGAAAATCTCAGATATTTCATGTGTAAACTTTTTTACTGACATGTCCCCTAGAGCAAGGGACATAAAGGAAAGAATAAACAAATGGAACCTCATAAAAATAAAAAGCTTCTGTCCAGCTAAAGAAAACAGTATCAAAATAAAAAGAGAACCAACTGTATGGGAAAACATATTTGCC
This sequence comes from Phyllostomus discolor, assembly GCF_004126475.2. Taxonomy (NCBI): domain Eukaryota; kingdom Metazoa; phylum Chordata; class Mammalia; order Chiroptera; family Phyllostomidae; genus Phyllostomus; species Phyllostomus discolor. The sequence continues at coordinate 63,801,737 of NC_050198.1, read as the reverse complement.
AATGTACCTCAGACAATGGTTTAATCTTCAAAATATATAAAGAACTTACAGAACTCCACTCTGAGAAGACATGCACCCTAATTAAAAAAATGGGCAAAGGACTTGAACAGACATTTCTCCAAGGAGGACATACAGAAGATCCAAAGGCACATGAAATGATATTAAATATAGCTAGCTATCAGAGAGATGCAAATTAAAACCACAATGAAGTAACACTTAACACAGGTCAGAATGGCCATCATAAACAAAGCAACAAACAACAAGTGTTGGAGAGGTTGTGGAGAAAAGGGGACCTTAGTGCACTGTTGGTGGGACTGCACACTGTACAACCACTATGGAAAGCAGTATGGAACTTCCTCAGAAAACTAAAAATGGATCTGCCTTTTGACCCAGCAATTCCACTGCTGGGACTATATCCTAAGAAAACTAAAACAGCAATACAAAAGAACCTTTGCACCCCAGTGTTCATAGCAGCACAATTTACAATAGCTGTGTGCTGGAAGCAACCTAGATGCCCATCAGTAAATGAATGGATCAAAAAACTATGGTACATTTACACAATGGAATTCTATGCAGCAGAAAGAAAGAAGGAGCTCCTACCCTTTGCAACAGCTTGGATGGAGCTGGAAAGCATTATGCTAAAAGAAATAAGCCAGGCAGTGAAAGACAAGTACCATATGATCTCACCTTTAACAGGAACCTAAACAACAAAACAAAGAAACAAGCGAAATATAACCAAAGACACTTAAATAGAGGACAGGCTGACAGTGACCAGAGGGGAGAGAAGAGGGAATTTCAGCGGACAATGGGAAGGGTTTACAAGAACAAATTTAAAGGACACAGGGGCAAAAACTAGGGGGGAGTTGTAATGGGAGGGAAGTGGGAAGGGTTGGGTGGGTGGGCTGGATTGGGTGTAAAAGAGAAAACTGTACTTGAACAATGATTAAAATAAAAAAAGAAAGAAAAAAAATGGCAAACAGAAAGCCAAGTATTTCCCCTTTTCTGAGTATTTTTGTAAGATATTCTCAGGGCCAATGCACAGCTATCATTAGGTTAGATTTTTAAAAATAGGCTACAAGTGACATAGCATAGAAGGATGAATGAACTAACAAATCATTTCACTCTTACAAGTTAGATGTTGTAGAGTAAGTGGAGGCAGTCTGGTTTCCTCACCCAGGCATCTGGGTAACTAAGGTGAGCAGTGTTCCCATAGCCTTGGAGGGGCCTGATAACTAGTGTTCTCATAGCCTTTAGATTGGGTCTGAAAAAGTGTTCCCATAACATGAAGTGAGCTCATATGTGTAGAATTATATTATGTAATGTTCTGGCATCTTGCCTGCTTTGTTCCCCTCTAGTACTTAAACAGGTAGGGACTCTCTGCTAGGGGCAGTGATGATGAGAGACCCACAAGGGGCAGGTGCCACGATGGGTGACACACTGGGGAACAAGGGCCATGACATGAGACATGCAGACAGACACGCAGCTTGCAGCATGTGTGGCTCACTCACCCATTAATTAAAGGCATGCCAGACATCCCAATGGCTCCATGGATATTTTTCTGTCTGCATGAATACCATGAACCTGCCTGGCCTTGAAGGGTGGCAACACAGATGTGAAATATAGCTTATTCAAATTGTAAAATGGGGACAATTGTAACTGAACAACAACAAAAGTAAAAAAAAATAATACATATGTTAGGCAACACATTCTAAGTCACTGAATGTGAAACCATTTAGTTTATATGATTATCTACAGAGTTTATTTAGTGTGGGTAAGTTTTAATTGAGGTATAATAAAAATGTTTTGGAAGAAAATGAATAACATAAATAAGAATACATTAATCAAAATAGCATTAGTATGATCCACCTAGGAACATTATCTTCATTTGTGATTAGATTCTTTTGGAAAAGAATTGATAAAACTTTTTATCAGAATTGTGGGAAAAACTACAAAACACAAAATGTTTAAAATAACGCATGCATTTTTTTAAGGGTCTATACAATCATTTTGTCCTATTATGCCTTATCAGTGTAAACCTCTGAAGCGAAATAGCATGCATTATTAAAAGTGGCCACAAAAAATTCCTGGCAGACCAAGATCCTCCTTGCAATTTCTATATCACCCTTATTTAACAAACAGTGCCAGTAGCACTTGTCTTTTCCTAGCTTATAGAAATACAAGCATTGTTATCCACATGTTTTTATGAAAACTATTAATAAAAACTTATATTTGTCATATTCAATACATTTTGTGCTACCAATGAGGCAGACTATCATCTTTTAGATCAAAGACTATGTATAATGATCTACTAAATAAAAAAATAAATTCTGTAATATAACTTTTTTGTTATATTCTATCATTAAAAGTTGATCAATGAATTATTTTTTTCAATTTTGAGGAAATATTTTAGAAACACACACATAGACACATACACACAGCTTCTGACTTGTTTTTTTAAAATGAGCTTGAGTTTTCCAAAATACACTATGTGGGTTTAGTCAATTGCCTGTATCAAATTTGTGAAATGTACTGCTTTTTAATGAAAACATAAGGGTTGGTGTACCATAACATTTCTGCTCTCTTTTCTATAACAAAATAAAGTGAAGAATGTTTATTTTTAAATAGTACTCTTAGTTTATCCGTGCTATAGTAAAAAATAAGGCATATTCTCAGGCAGAATACACGTGTTGACATTTTTGGATTCCATTTTCTCTAAATAGGCTTCTTTTTGAATAAGATTGCATTCAAAGGCTGTCTTTCAAAACAGTTCTATTTCTCTTTGAAGTGAGAGTTTTCTCTTCCTATGGGTACATTTTTAAAAGTATTCTAGAAGGAAAAGATGTGTTTTTCCCAAATCAGTGATGCATCATTTAATAGCTTGGAAATTTAAAGACCATCATAGAACTCTATAATTTATATATAAATGGTTTTATATATCAAACTTTCCTTCAAATGCTATTCCAAGTGGCATTAGATACAAAAACAAACAAATAAACTAACAAAAAACTCCTTTGCAAACTTACAGTGAGAGTAAGGGTAGAATAATTCTTTGGATATTGTGAACAGAATTAGAGAAAAGGAAACACACTTTTACTAAATAATTAAAAAAAAACACTGATAAAATAAGGCTGGCTTTTTCTTTATGATAAAAAAGCATGGAATTCTTGCCATTCATTTAATTTCACAGCTCTTTATAAAATCTTAACTTTAAGTTTCTTTGGTCAAATATTTTCAAAATGGCCATAACAAATATTTCACTTTTGTTTTGTTGTCTGTTTTTCTTAATGTCAAAGAGAGGCACATAAACATAAATACAGCCCTGAGTAGTTTAGCTCAGTTGTTTGGGCAGCATCCTGCAAAGTGGAAGGTCACTGGTTCAATTCCAAGTCAGGGCACATGCCTGGATAGCAAGTTTGTTCTCCTGGTTTGGGTGTATCCAAGTAGCAGCCAATGGATGTTTTTCTCACACATCACTATTTCTCTCCCTCTCTTTCTCCTTCCCTTCCCCTCCCTCTAAAAATAAATAAATAAATAAGACACAAATACAGATATATCACCCACATATTTCAAAACATTTAAGAAAAAAACATGAATTAAAATAACTAAATGCATGAATAGCAGAAATGACATACATTGGGAATAAACCAAATATATGAATCATATCCATATTAATATATTCAAACACTAACAGATTAGCTTAAAAATCCAACTAAATGGTATTTATTGGGTTGGCCAAAAAGTTCACTTAGTTTTTTCCATAAAATAAAAAGACACATTTTTCATTTTCACCAATAACTTTATTGATTTGCATATTTTGAGTATGTCTTCTATCTCACGCTATTGGCTTCTAGTGGGTAGAGACCAGGGAGGCTGCTAAACGTCTTCCAATGCATAAGACAGCCCTATAACAAAGCATTATTTGGCCAAAATGTCAGTAGTACTAAGAAACTTCGCAAACCACTTTTAAAACGTCCAATCAGTCACAACACCTTCTCCATACACTGCATGAATCTATTTTTGCATTTCAGTTGCATTTTTACCTTTATTCCCCTTTTTAAAAAAAAAACATTTTATTTGCTTATTTTTAGAGAGTGGGGAAGAGAAGGAGAAAGAGAGGGAGAGAAAAGTCAATGTGGAGAGATACATTGATTGGCTGCCTGTCACATGCCCCCAACTGGGGACCTGGCCTGCAACCCAAACATTTGCCCTGATTGGGAACCAACCACTGACCTTTTGATTGATAGACTGATATTCAATCCACTGAGCCACACCAGCCAGGGCCATTTTTACTTTTCTTGAAATAAGAAAGCATAATACACAGAAAATGTTGCATATCTTTTTTCATCTTCAATATTAAAATAGTGGTACAAAAACTCACAAATTTTGATTTTTTAATGTGTGCTCATGTGACAGCTGTCACAATGCAGTCTAATAATATTGTTTTGAATGCAATTAAAAACAACTAAGCACTACTAGAACCATTGTGTGGGAAAAAAAAACTAAACAAAACAAAACTTTTGACTAAACCAGTATATCAGCCACAAGAAACTTGAGAATAAGAGAAACAAAATTTTCTAGGAAAATACTAATAAAAATGCAGTTGTGACATTAATGTCAGAAAAACAGTATTCAATGCAAAAAGTACCAAAAGGACACAGATAATATTCCATAATGAAAGAACTATCTATCTATATACATAATAGTCATAAACTTTTACTACTTAATTATGCAGTTTCAAAATTTATCAGTAAAACCTGACAGAATTTCAAGGAAAAATCTGCAATCAAGTGAAAACTTAACATATTTCACTAGGCCTCTACATCAAGTATATTTAAAAAAATAAGAAATAATATAATTTAATTTTACAATGAACAAACTTAGTTTAATAGACCAGTATTATAAATACATGCATATTTTACCTGTAAAAAAGAATACAGTTTATTTTCTTTTTTCTGTATGTTTGAATTTTTAAATTTATTTCTATTTTTTAATTAACTTTATTTTTACTGCTTACAGGTGTCCCCATTTCCTTCCTTGCTCACATGCATCCAGCCCTCAATCCTCCCTTCCATTAGGCCAGCACCACATTGTTGTGTCTATGGGTTATGCAGATTATTTTTTAAAAATATGATATACTCAGAACGATACATTCTGAGAATGCATCATCAGATAATTTTTTGTACAAACATCATATAGTGCACTTACATAAACCTAGATGGTAGAGCCCGCTATACACCTAAACTTTGTGATATATCCTATTGCTTAAGCCTGTATAACACATTACTATATAAAACAACATAAGATTAAACCAAGCACAAAAGAAAATAATACAACCAAGAGACATGGTGAACATTGATATATGGGGCTGCTGCCAGCATAACATGGCACACTGTTTCAAAGCAAGATTTTTTTATGAGTGGAAAGAGTACATTCTTTAATAACTATTAAAAGGATAGTATAGTGATTACATAAACCAGCAACAGTCACATTGTTAGATATTGTATAATATATGTAATTATATGTGCTGTACTTTTACACAAGTGAGAGAGCAGTAGCTTTGTTTATGCCATCATCACCACAAACACAGAAGTAATACATTATGCTAGGAAGTTAAGTGGGTTATAATGGCCGCAATATCCTTAGATCATATGAACTTTTTAACTCCATTACAATCTAATGGGACAATCTTTGACCAAAGTCAAAATGTTTTGAGTCACATAACTGTACACCTGAAAATTTGAATGTATACTTTGGAATATATCTTGTGTTAAAAATTAAAGTAAAATTATTTATTTAGAACTGAATGACATCACATATCAACTGGTGACCAAAGGGAAATTTAGAGGGCTCTATACATCTCAAATAAAATGATTTTATAGAAAACAAGAAGAGTATAAAATAAGTGAAACATTTTTTTTGACTGAAGAAGCTGATAGAAGAACCACAAAATAAATTTCATTAAATTGAAGAAAGAAGTTAGTAAAGTACAGAAGTTAATGATAGAAAACAAAATATACACTTTATCAATAAAACAAAAACAAACAAATTGCAAGGGCTAAAAAAACAGGTGAACCATTGTTGCATATAATTAAGAAAAAAGGAAGAACAATTCAAATAAACAGCTTAAGGGGGAATAGATAAAGAGGAAATTGAAAGTATTAATTAATTCATGCTATGGAAATGTTACAACATTGACATAGTATATCACCAAGAATTGAAAACCCATGCAAACTATGATCCCTTTTAGGATAAAACATAAAACAAAGCAACATAGTGTATGCAAAAATTGTTTTAAAAAATCTGGAAAGACACATACCTAGCTGATAATCATAGCTAACACTGGGAGACTAGACAGGGCATTTGGGATACAGTTCAAAGTGTATTTAGCCTTACTTGTAATAAAGTAATTGTTTTACTAAGAGAATATTTTTGTATTATTGTTTAATTAAAATTAGTCTAAAAGTAACAATCACAACAAAACAACAATGTTGACCAGTTATTTTACTTTGACTGGGAAATAGAGACAATGGAGAAGGTTTAAGGAAACAATGAGAATAAAGAGGCAGGAAGGAGTCACAAAATGAGGCATTGCAAAATATTATTAATATTTGTATTTTTTAGTAAAGTAGTTATTTGTGAGCATACCTTACTTTCCTGTCTAAATATATGTTTTTGAGGGTAAGGCATGTATTTTATTCATTTTGGAATCCTACCACAGTACTTAGTCAAATGTTTATTTGTGAGTAAACATTTAAGAAAGTTTGTTAAATTAAATTTGAATTGTGTTATTTGGTTTGATTTCATGCAAAAGTATTCATAATGTGTATTACTCTTCCTAATTCTTAATGTCTTATCAGACTCATTAGAAGGATTCTGTGACACTTGGAGAAAAATATTCCAGTCCCAAAATGTTCTGTTATTAATTATGACCACTACTGAATATAGTGGTAAGTTTTCCTTGCATTAAACATTGTAATTTGTAATTTAGTAATGCAATAGTTTTTAAAGAAAATAAAGATATGATTAAAGTTGTTATGTCTCATTATAGAATCTAACTTTATATTTACACTATGCAAGGTCTGTCCAGAAAAAGTTCAACCATTGTTAATATAACTAGAAAAGTTTTCGTGACATCAATGTAACCTGGCCACCAAAGAGAGTGAACTGTAATGCACATGAATGAACAACAATGGCTTCACTGTAGTAATCATTGGGTGTGGTAGCTGCCATTGAGCGAGCGTGAGTACCATGTGGCCACCACATTAAAAATGACTGAGCAAGTAGAGCAACAAATCTGTAACAAAATTTGTGTTAAGCTTGAACATTCCTCTGCAGAATCTGTTTGAATGATTCAGAAGCCTGCAGCTATTTGCAACTAGTGGTTGGCAGCTTTATCATGGCAATGCACCTGCTAATGCATCACATCTTGTGCAGATTTTTGGCAAAACATCAAATCACCCAGGTGACTCAGTAACCCTACATCCCAGATTTGGTGCCCTGAAACTTCTGTCTTTTCCCAAAACTAAAATCATCTTTGAATGGGAAGAGATGTCAGACCATGGATGAGATTCAGGAAAATACGATAGGGTAACTGATGGCAATTGGAACTGTGTGAGGTCCTAAGGTGCCTACTTTGAAGAGGACTGAGACATCATTTCCTATGTACAATGTTTCTTATGTCTTATATCTTTAATAGATGCCTATATTTCATATTGCATGGCTAGATACTTTCCTGGACAGACCTCATATGAGAAAAACTTGAAAATGTTTCAATATACATCCAAAATGCTAATTGTTCTCTATTATATTTGCATGACCCAAGCATGGGGAGATTTTTATTAACTATTTAAAGTAATGGGAGCACATATTGAAATCATACCTATGCTGCAGTTCTCCATGGCTAATTTGGTTCAAACAGCTCTAAGACTAAGAGACTAATGATTACTTGATGCATAACTGCAGCAATTTTTGTCTTTTAAAACATTTTGAATCAAAGAAAAGGCTGTCTATCAGAATAAACTACTATGATGAAGAAAGTTTTCTCAGTGTTAAATTGTTAATGTTCCTTAGGAATAATTCAACAAGAAGCCTCATACCGTTAGGCTGTCACTCATGAGACTCTCCCATCAAGCATTTTTGGAATATAGTAATGATAATTTTTAAAAAGTAATTTTACTTAATTTCATGTAAAATTTATATTTTTGTGTTCAGCTCACAATCATGGTCATTGCTCAAGACTTAAACAATTCATACATGTCAACCAGAGCTTCAGAAGATCTCATATCTGAGTCCCTGGAATCTTCCTTTGAAATGTTTTAAGTTGTAGATGATAAAAAGGCTCTGTAATAAATCTGGCAATTCAAGTGAGCAAAAGTAACCTCATAGGGTAGTCGATAATAAATTCTTAACTGGACAGGTTTTGATGAGTAGTCACACCCCAAACATATCACTTTTTTTTTTTAGTGAAAGGTTTATCTTTGTCTTAAGCAACTCCTGTTCACTGTTTTTTTGTGCATCTAGGTTAACAAACTTTTGAAATGACAGATTCATCCTCATTTGTATAACTCTAGAAGCTGTAATCACCCTCAGGGAGCACATAATCTTATTAACTATTCTGTAACCCAATCATAGAGATTTCCAAGACTTCCTTTACCCACTTTCTTATTATCTTACTTATGTTCTCTCCTTAATCCCAAATGTATAAAAGAAACTGCAAAACTGTCATTTTCCTGAACATTTGAGGTATTGCTTCAGAGCATATCAACAGTTTGGCTCAAATAACCACTTATAATAATTCATACATTTTTTTCTACATGCATGTTCTAGATAGTTTCAATATTCATTTCATACTTCTAAAAGGTAAGAAATCATTATTTTCAAACCCTTCTACTATTGTATTTTTCCCTAGTTATACTGAGATATAATTTAAATTTAACATTGTTTAAATTTAAGATTAAGATTATTGCAGAGGAGGAATTTTTCCTCTGTCCTTCTAGATTCTTCTACTGGTCTAAGAATTAAAATGACATGAGTAGATTAATAAGGAAAAATCAAGTTTAAATATTTATGCATGGAAAATTTACATAAGCATGAAAATTCCAAAGACAACAAGGCAAAATAATGTGCACATATTATTCTGGACTAAGGAGAAGGAACATAGAGGTTTGGGACTTCTAAGTAAGGTAAGTAAAGCAGTTTACAGGTAAATGAAAAGAGCAAACAAATATTTGCTGGGCCATAGAAGAGAGGTCAAAAAGAGGACTTTGATGAATTGAGACTTGCTACATTCCTCTCTGCCTGCCACAACTAATTCAGATTAAATGGCAGTTATCTATTGTGATAATTCTACTCAGTACAGGTTTTCTATCTTAAATTATTTTAGGCACTTTGGTGGGAGGTCAAAAATTGTTTCAAAATCATTCATTTATTAATAATAAAATAATCCTCATGCCAGAAACACATTTTGAAGTGACAGATTTTTCTTCCCTACAAGATGTACAGCATGATGACTTAATGAACATATATACTGTAAAATACTTAACAACCATAAGGTTAGTTAACACCTCTATCACCTTACACAATTCCCTTTTATGCAGTTATGTAACTGGGCATTCTGTGGTCTGTCCACTTGCTGCCTTGTATATGCATAACACAAAGGTTTGTGAGGAAGAAAATAGGTTTTTATTAACAGGGTTTTCAATTTGAGAGGACTTGGAGCATTTCTGCTTTGAGGCTACCTCAACCATAAAGCACAGAAAACCAGCCACCCACAAGAATATTAAATCCAAATCCATGTCCAGAAGTTCCAATTATTGCTTATCTGTAGCCCAAGGTTGTTACTTGGACAGGTCTCAGTCTTTCCAGCTCTAGGATCTCTCTCTCCCTAGTGCCAGAATTACCATCACCTAGAGCTAAGGAACTTCCCAGCTCATGCCTCTGTGTGCTGCTCTCAGGGTGAGAAAGAGGAAAGAGTCAAGGACCCATATGCCATGCTGCAATGGATCATAGCATCCCAAAGGCAGGAACCCAGCAAATCATTCATTCAAGCATGGGACCCTGGCTCCAGGTGCTGGCTTCCGACTGAGCAGAGCATAAGCCCCAAGCAGTTCCGGTGTCTGTCACTCCCGCCTGTTCAGGACAAAGCCAAAGAGCAGCTTCTGTTTAAAAGTCCTCTCCCAAAATCCCACACCTGCTAGAAGCCAGTGGGATTCAACTCTGAGGACTAATGTTGACCAAGTATACCCTTGCCCCTTTTCTGGCCACCATGTTGTGTAAGGTGTCAAAGTCTTGAATCAGGCATGCTCTGTACAAGCTCATTTCTGCTGAGTCATGAGCTCCTTGGTTTCAGGCAACCATCCACAGTGGCTTGGCTTTGCTGGTTTGCACAGCCACATTGCTTTTGTTTGTAGTTGCCTTGGGCAATCTCCCCTCTCCCTCTGTTGGCTCCTCCCTTTGCTGGTGGACAAGCTGCTTCTAATCAGTAATTCCTCCTTCTCCCTGCCCCCTACTTTCTCCAGTGATTTTGGCCTCAGCACTATGTTACAGAGAGGCTCTTTTAGATGCTGACTTTTGGCAAATTTCGAGTATCTAATACATAGTATAATTTTGTTAACTATAGTCGCCATGCTGCACATTCAATTCCCATAATTTACTCATCTTATGATTGCAATTCTGTACCCTTTGACCAACATATCTCCATTTTTTTTCCTTCTCCAGCTCCTGGCAAGCACCATTCTGTTAGTGGCAAAATGACACCAGGTGTTGTGCTAGTGGAGTCAGACCAGACTTTGGTTCAGCAACCTCAGTACTTAAGTTCTGTCTAGGAAAGAATTCACAGTCAAGACTCATACTAAAAGAGAAAGTTTATTTAGAAAGTTAGAGAGGCAGAAGAAATGAGTGGTACAGGAAATAGGCTTAGGAAAAAAGTTACTGAGACAAAATAAGGGACCCTAGGAGCTTAGGAGAGAGAAGGGTTAAAATCTTAAAATTTCCAACCTTGGAGGGTAGAGAGGAGGTGGGAGGGCAAGAAAGGCATACTTCCCAAAAGCAGAGCATACTGGGTCTCTGTCCTAGGAGATTTTTAAAAAAAGATTTTATTTATTTTATTTTAAGGGAGGGAAGGTAGGGATAGAGAGAGAGAGAGAGAGAGAGAAACATCAATGTGTGGTTGCTGGGGGTCATGGCCTGCAACCCAGGCATGTACCCTGACTGGGAATCGAACCTGTGACACTTTGGTTCTCAGCTTGCCCTCAATTCACTGAGCTACGCCAGCCAGGGCTTGTCCTAGGAGATTTTAAGGGTGGAGATTTTAAGGGTGGCTTCAGGGGAATTCAATAAAATATTCATTAGCTTTAAAGGCATGTCCTTTTAGGGATATGGTCTCCACTGATTGGTTGGCACCAGGACAGGGGTCATTAGTCAGTGCAGGTGATCCTAATACGAGCCATGGTGTCACTTGTCTGGTTTTTCTCCTTTTTTTGATCCTGAAACTGAAACACAACTGAGGCCTAGATGTATTTGATGCAAGTCAGAACCTCATTGTCTTGGAGGTTTTTCCCTGTAAGGGAGCCTAACCCTCATGACTAGAAACATGAGGAAAGGTCAGAAGAGGGTCCAAACCCATGATCAGTGATATAAAAGGTCAAGGGAATATAAACCGCATGACCAGACATATGAAAGGTCAAGTGATGTAAACCTCATGACCAGCAATATAGTAGTGGAGGAAAGGTTACCTTAGGGGTGATACACCTATTTTCCCAGTTTTACCTATTGCTAGACCTGGTGAGCTTCTGTACCTGGCTTATCATCCTTGTTCTGCTCATGTCTGTCTAAAACACCCACCACAATTCTGTAGCATCCAGCAAACTCGAGAACAAATATCGAAGACTTTCAGGGTATCAAAGATGTTACTTTATTGGCCAAGTTTAACCTGTGCAGGGGCGAACTCTCAAAGTGTCCAGTGACACAGTGCCCACAAGGAGCTGCAAACAAGAGCCACGCCAAGTGATTACAACTACGTCCTTATATAGGGGCGGGCAAGCAAGCGTTATACAGAAGCAGACGTGGCAGTTAGCAATTCGCTTACAAAGACCACGCGCGGGAATTTCAAACCAAACATTCTTGCATAAGGCGGGAAGGCAGGATGTTTGTTCATTAACCTAGTAATCTCCTAGCTCTAGCTAGCTAGGTTCCTATTTTCTCATTAAAAACTACAAAGCATTGCTTATCTAGCCTACTCAGGGGAGAGCATCTGCTCGACACAGGATGTTTGCTTAACTGCACTATGTCTCCCTTATCATTTCCTTTCCTTTTAGCTACAATGTGGTTCTTGTTTACTAAGGTGAAATTTAGTTCTTAATTTCCTTATTCCCAACATTCCCCTGTTTTCTCTTTGGAGTTTGTCAAACCCTTGACTCTTCATCATTAGGAATCATAGTATAGGGTTGAGATAGAACCATTAGCTTTACTACTTCCATTCTTTCTTTAATAAAGGCTATGACCCTATTTAAAATGTAGGGCCCTATAGTGCTTGCTAGCAGGAGTATATCCCAAGGTCCAGTCTACTTTTCTTCTAATTGATTTTCTGGGGATTTTGTCCTCCAAATCTCTATTTGGGGACCCTTTGGCTGTACCCTCCTTTTAGATATACCCACTTTAAGTTCTTTTAAAGGACAATGGACGAAAGTCTCATCTTCTTGTAACTGCTTCCGGCTGGAGATGGACGTTGTTTTACCCACCCATGGGTCAGGGGTGCCCTGAGAGGGGGGTGCAGCACAGAGGGAGTCCTTCCTGTAAGGGGAGGGACCTCACAGAATCCTGGTCAGTTGGCTATTACCACGAAGTCGCAGGCTCAGTGTCCGAAGGCTGGCATTACTGGACCGTTGGCATCCTGATTATATTCTGGAGGTGAAAGATTTGGAAAGAGTTGGAAGGCACAATTAAATCATAACCATTAAATGACAAAGGCAGGGACTTAAGTAAGGGATGGCTTATCAGGAGGAAGGTGTACAAGGCATGCTACACCTATCTGAAACTTTTGGCCCGCTATACTTCACTCGGGCTGAGGGGAATATGTTAGGATTTCCCTCCTTTCAGATACCTGGGCCCTTTCTGTCCAAGCCATCAAGACAGAAAAGGCAAAATTAGTTCTAAAGTGAAGCCCACAGACCGCCCAAACCATTCATCAACCCAACCACTCAGTTCAGCCAAACCGTTGAGCCTCAGGGGGTGATGATGAAAATGGGCTCCTTAAGCGAGGTTTATATTCACTCACTCATTCAACCAATTACTCAGGTAATTAAGTCATAGGCATATGCCCTATGAAAACAGAAGAACATACAGGTTAATTCACACAACAATCCCCAAACCAGTCTCTGTGCCTGTGAAACTGTCTTTTGGGAAGACATTCAATTGCAAGGTCCTTCCTGCAATAACATTTAGCAATGGCAATTTCACAGGTCCTCCATTCCTGTAAATTGTACATCTTTGGTGATATTACAAACCCAGTTTCAACTTTCAAATGAAAACAAACTTTTAAGACAGTTAGCTGCACCATTCTGATGTCCAATACTAAGCATTGTGATTTTCCTTGAACCACAATTTTTCTCCTTAAGATCACCCTCACTTATTACAGGGACTACTTTGAGTCCCGCTTTTAATTTTGACTGTTTGTTTGCATAAACACACCAAGAGCAGTCTGGATCACTTATGATCCTTGAGTCCACCTTGTTGGAATTCACACAGGGAGCCTTTAGATTGATTTCTCAGTCCGCCCCTCGGGGCACAGAAGCAGAGCCACACATCTGCCATCTGGCTTCGCCTATACCAGTTGTTTCACTCAAATCCTTGAGGCTTCCATTGTGCTTACAGGTTCCTTTTCAGCCATCTTTCATGAAAGCAACTGTCGTTCCTTCCCTGGAAAGACTGCCATGAACCACACAACCAACCAAAGTGCCAGGCTTTTTTGTGGGCTTACACTAGCTTCACAAGTCAATCCCAATTCCTCAGGGCTTTCTGGTGATGACCAGAACCCATACATGCCTCCTTCAGGCGTGACATTCCAGTCAAAGTCTTGGTTAACAAAACCACTATTAAAGACTGGTCTTATTGGTTTTATGCAAAGAAACCTTATATTATCACTCACTTCTTCAGTGATGCCAAATTCTGGAGGGATCAGGTAGGGAGAAAAATACAAAGCCTGAAGGAAAATCTTTTCCCTTCTGATATTCACCGGGCTTCTTAAAACCTTTACTTCCACAGACTTTCTGCAACATTCACAAACGCTTTATTTTATACAGCTTCTGATATCCACCAAGATTGCATTTTTATGCCTTATACCTTCTTTTATTAACTAACACCACATAATTCCTGTCTAAAACTTTCCTACAGAGTGTGAAGTTTCAACTTTCCCTGGAATTCTCAATTTCCTTTTTAGAGCAGATACAGAGCAAAATCCAAAACAGAGTTTCCAGAACAGTACACAGGTAGGGGCATTCTCTTGCACAGAGACATGCTTCTTCAGGCCCGGTCTTTTGGCAGAGACATGCTGTTTTGCCCATGGCTGAAGCACTTATCAGCCCCAAATGACCCTGCCTGGGTCCCGAGTGGCAAAGGCATCCTCCCCAACCGGTTACAGGCAACCTTTCTGAGGTCTTAAAGTACAGAAGGTTTCTGATCAGAAACAACACCAATGTTAGAAATCTTGTTTGTTTCCTACAAAACCAGAAAACAATTCAGGTTTCCTTTACTCCAGGTTTAAATCTTTCACATCCTTTACACATAATTTTTACACATCCAGATTTAACCATCAATCTCTTTTAATCCTGGTTCCTTTCCCACACTGGGAAGGACTATACTTAAACTCAGTATTAGACTCAACATGTGGCACTAATAGTTTGAAAGGTGGCATTTAAGGCTTTCACCATAGCGCAGGCTAACTTGCTTATTTCTATATTTAAATAAGTTACCATGGTTGGCAACACAAATATAGTTAAAGACACGTATCCAGCAGGGCTAAAGAGGCTTAAATCACTGATTCAATCAGGTGCAAGGGAGACATCCCATTGAACCCGGGTTAAGTGGGGCTTCTGAGGCAAAAACACCGTCAGTCTTCCCACCCAGAGAACACGGTCCCCCAGAGCTGTTTATTGAAACATAAGAATAAACTGCTATTCCACATATTAGGAGCCATCCTATTGGCAGCTTAACATGGGCATAAGCATAAGATACATCAGTGGTGGTGGTGCAATTCATCTTCGCACCTGCTGAGAGCACAAGACAGTTTTTAGTGCAATTAACAAAAATTACATATTCTCTAGCTGGGGTTCAATGAAAACATTTCCCTGTCTTTTATATTTACCACTGGTCTCCAATTATAAATGTCAGAGCAGGCCATTTTCTTTACAATACACACACTGATCCTTGTCAACTCGCCACTTCTGGCCTTTCTGCGTTCCCCCTTTTCCCTTTCCTTGGGTAGGGGGTTGTTGGGCAGCAATCAGGATCTTGGTGACTTCCTTGGTCCTTCCAATTTGTGGATTGTCTCTGTTTACATAAACCTTTTGGGCTATCTCTAGTAGCTTACTTCTATTTTCTCCTTCAAATCCTTCAATTTTTTGTAGTTTCTTTCTGATGTCTGAGGAAGCCTGTGTTACAAAAGCTATATTTATCAGTCTTTGATTCTCTTCTGCTTCAGGGTCTAGGGGAGTATATACTCTATATTCCTCCAAAAGTCTCTCTAAGAATGCTGTGGGGGATTCTTCCCTCCCCTGAATAACCTCACTAACTTTGCTAAAATTGGTAGGTTTCCTTGCTGCTGCCTTGAGTCCCCTGAGTAGAGCCCAGTGATACTGGAGGAGTGCGTCCCTTCCCCCACTAGTATTAGGGTCCCAAGCAGGGGGTTGAGAGGGGAGGATGTCCTCCATCTCCCTTCTACCAGCTATCGTCTCCCCCTCCTGTCCTAATACAGATTTTGCCACCTCCCTTATAATACAGTCTCTTTCCTCTGATGTAAAGAGAGTCTGCAAAATCTGCTGACAATCATCTCAAGTTGGCTGGTGAGTCCTAAAAATAGTTTCTAGGAGGGAAATCAATCCCTGGGGTTTCTCAGAAAATGGGGGATTCTGATGCTTCCAATTATACAAATCACTAGTGGAAAAGGGAACATAGATTAACTGTGGGGGTGCCTGCGGCGGGGCATCCGGTGCCGGGGGCACTTCCCGGAGTGGCAAGATGGTGGCACCCCCCGCTGAAGGCAACGTGGCTGCGCCTCCCGCGCCTGTTCCATAGCGAGTCCCCCACCTCACGTATGCGCTGGGCTGGAAATTCCACCTGTCTCCTGCAAGGAAGAATCAGGCTCCTCCTTCTGGGGATAAGGCGGGGGTGCATTCACAGGATCTAAATGGTCCTCCAGCAGCCCTGGTAAGATGGGGTACAGTCTCGACCATCCCGGGGGCCTGCCTGATGAGGTGACCGGGGTCTTAGTTCCCCTCCCTTTCACCTTATTCCCCGCTGATGCTAGGCACACCGCCCACCTCCCTCTCTGATTTCCACCTTGACACTTCTTGATGTATTGGGGCTGCTCGGTGGCAATGTCGACCCAGACATCTATATAGAGGAACTGATCTGGATGGGGAACCCTGTATACTGTGGCTTGAACAGCAAAAAGGGTGGGCAAGTCAAAAGTCCCCTCCGAGGGCCATCCAACATCAAAGGTGGGCCACTCGAGCTGGCTTAATGTCCTTAAAAATTCTGGAACCAGTGGGGGTCCTCCACACCCTCGTGCTCGCCGCTGGAAATCGGAAAAATTTCTTAACAGACAATCAAGTGGGGATCCCGGCACCAACTCCTGTTGGCCTATTCTGATGAGGTCCGGGAGATAGGAGAAGAGACAAATAATGCAAACCAACAAGGCGACAGACAAGGCAATATCCCTCACACACGAATTAGGCATGTAATTCAGAAGTCAACTTGTGACGCAACGTGCAGACAAAGCAAGACACAGAACACAGTCGCTAGCCCTCCTGGCCTGCCCTCTCACGAGGTGATGTCAATCTTGCCTAAGGTTGCCCGATCAGAGTCCGGGTTAGACTGCCAACCATTATGCCGTATGATCTGACACAGGATCCGCAGGTTAGGGCCCTCTCATGCCCCATAGGTTTCCCCGTGGGGCTACAAACACAGTCATTCACGAGCTCATTCACTCACACACTCAAATATTTCAATCGCAGCGCGGCGCGGCACAAAAGGGAAGGGAACCTGACATGACCAGTCACTACTTAATTTCCAAAACCAAATTCCAGGGGCAGCGTCCCGCCTCTGGAGGTCCCTGGGTATGCTGCCGGCAGCGTCCCGCCTACTACCTCAGGATAAGATTGCTCCAGAGCCCAGAAACCAAAAGAGGATCCTCAGCGAATACTTACTAAGATCGAGCTGCCTGTCCGGCCTCCGAACCGAAACTCCACTGATATCTCACTGGGGCCTCCAAATGTAGCATCCAGCAAATGCGAGAACAAATATCAAAGACTTCAGGGTATCAAAGATGTTACTTTATTGGCCAAGTTTAACCTGCTCAGGGGCGAACTCTCAAAGTGTCCAGCGACACAGCGCCCACAAGGAGCTGCAAATGAGAGCCGTGCCGAGTGCTTACAACTATGTCCTTATATAGGGGCGGGCAAGCAAGCGTTATACAGAAGCAGATGTGGCAGTTAGCAATTCGCTTACAAAGGCCGCGCGCAGGAATTTCAAACCAAGCATTCTTGCATAAGGCGGGAAGGCAGGATGTTTGTTCATTAACCTAGTAATCTCCTAGCTCTAACTAGCTAGGTTCCTATTTTCTCATTAAAAACTACAAAGCATTGCTTATCTAGCCTACCCAGGGGAGAGCATCTGCTCAACACAGGATGTTTGCTTAACTGCACTATGTCTCCCTTATCATTTCCTTTTAGCTACAATGTGGTTCTTGTTTACTAAGGTGAAATTTAGTTCTTAAATCCCTTATTCCCAACAATTCTATTCTGTTTCTATGAATTTGGCATTTTAATTTTAATTTTTAGGACTCCGCGTGTAAGTTAGATCATGCAATATTCTTCTTTCTCTGACTTCTTTTTTTACTATTTTTGAAAGATTTTAACGTTTAAGACTAACTAATTGCCTTAGACTAGTAAGTATCTCAAAATGTTTTATAAAATGAAAGTCCTAATGCTATTTTCCACAAACTTATGGAAATATTTCTATATCACTTCAACTCTTTCAACTATTTAAATATTGAATACAGTTCTCTGTCTTATATTGACATGATTTGGGGGCAGAAGAAAACAAAACAAATGAGTGAATTAACAGAATAAAAATAAACGGAAATTTAATAACATGTATACATCCTGTATATATAAGAGGTACTCAGTAAAACTCAAGTTAGTCTACTAACTAGGCCATGACACCACCCTAAATACCATCTCTTGCTACAGACAAAAAGATGTTGGGGGTGGGGATGCCATCTTTGGGAGCTTACCAGGAAAAGCACAGTAAACAAGGGTAAGGTTGTTTTACAAATAGGTCATTGCCTTTTTCATTAATAAGAGTGCCTAGTGATTTAGAGTCATCCTCCTTTTCCTGGTTCACCGGAAACAGCCTTACAAATGGAGATTTCCATTTCAAATGTAAATATCTCTTACAAAAATGTAATCTCTACCCATTTTTTCAGAGCTTTCCCTATGTCTACTGTTTCTTAAAAATAATTGGCCTGAAATAATCTTTATGCCAAAGGAGGATATTTTGGAGTCACATACACCACCCCACTTCAACAATAACTCTTTTCCTCTGATTACCTCATAAATGTATTTCTACCTGAGTTTGTGGAAAATGCAGAAAGTGAATTGTTACCTGATAATCAGCTTGTAGCTTTATTCTCTTGTTTCTGGAAGGGAAAAAGTAGGGAAAGTTACTTTGTTTAAAAAATGAATTTGTCCTTAGATTTATAGCAAACTACACAAGCTGATTACTCAAAAGTTAAATATATTGTGTAAAATTTAAAAGTACATGAAGTATGTGCAAGCTTGTGTTCACTTTGGATTGTCTCTTTCCCATTAGAATTACTACCAAAGTAAAGCTGAGGCAGGAGACAACATAGCAATGGAGGAACTCTGAGACTAAACTGCTGCTTCTCATCAGTCTAGCATCCTAGTTTCCAGTAAACATCTTTTAGCACCTAGGTAGAAACTGTGCCTGTGTACACACCTTTAACAGTAATTGACCCATTTCATCCCATTAATTATCATACTATTACAATGAATCAGCATTGCTATTGACCTGAGAGGGCAATCAAGAGGGATTGTGGGAAAGGTACCTATGCAAAAGTTAAAAGGTTATATAACTAAATAAGCATGCCTAGTAAGAAGGCCATGAAAAGAAATAAAGAAATTTACCTTTTTGCTCATGGGCTGCCAAAAGCCCAGGAAACTAGTCCCTTTAAAACTCACATCTCCTGGGAAACATAGTCATTCCCTTTTTAGCAATGGAGCTGGAAGGTGATGACCCACTCCCACATCTTGGGAGTATACTTTCCTTTATTAGTCATATTAAGAGCACTTACCTTTGTTCATTAAGAGACATTTTCTTCAATAAACCTTTCATGTTACATGTAACCTTCTGTGTGTCATTGGGACAATCCAGAGCTTAGAGTTGTACCCATTCTCAAAAGAGCCAAAAAAGATATAAAAATAAAGCTCCCACTTCAATGTGCAGCCTGAAGTTTATATTCATTCTCTCAATTTATGTTACAATTAAATTTGGGGCAATATAACTTTACAAATATTCACAGTAGTTTTTATTAAAACAGTGTCATCTCCATAGGTTCAGGTAGGGTATTTATATGCATATATGTAATGGATACCTGCCAGCAGTATCCATCTCGGCAGCAGATGCTCATCAAAACACGAGAAAAACATACACAAAGACAACCAGGTCCTGTGGGGGAATAGGGACAGAAGGGCCACTCTCTCTCATGGGGAGCACCATTGCCACCCTCTCTCCTGGAGGGCACGCCATATCCCTTCCCAAGCAGATTTTTATTCTTGAATACCAATACCCTTTGCAAATTACAAGTAGTTAACTTTGAAAGGTGCTGGCAGATCTCCCGCTGGGAACCTAAGCCAGAGTTTTTGGGGTTTTACCATTTAAAAAGACTACAGGACTTAAAAACTTAGTTTCGTTTCCTCCCTGTGCCTTCATATTTTAATTAAAGAGCATCCTCCAGCAAGCAGATTTCACAGGGTCTTTCGTATTCTATGTCTCAGGCCTGATTACCCAAGGGGTCTGCCATTTCTGGTCTGGCCTGTATCCCCTCTGCCATTTCCGCAGGTCTGAACTGGGAGACTTGGATTTCTCAAGGACTCAGGCTTTGGCAAAGGCCTGTGGGCAGGGATCGATGTCGATCACCCCATCATTTCCACAGCCCCCTGAGTCTCTTCCTTTAGGGCGGTCTCACGTGATCGCATCTGTCTTAGATTCAATTTCTTTCCTAGAGAATTGTTACCTGTCATTGACTGCCAATCATGCAATAGGGAAGCCAGGCATTAGAACAGGCAGTGTTCATGCCAGGGGAATAAATTTTGTCTCCTTAGTGGCTCCTGGTGTTGAGGACCACCCTGCCTGGTCTCAGGAAGCTGTAACCCCCTGTGACTTAGGATAAGTGAAAGACCTCCGGACCTGGAGCCATGAAGGAGACAAAACTTATTTCCCTGGCATGAACACTGCCTGTTCATATGCCTCATTCCTTGTCATGCTTGAATGGCAGTCAATGGTGGGTAACAATTCTCTTGGATAGAGAATAAATCTAAGACAGACACATTCACGAAGGAATGACAGGGACAAGACTCACGGGGCTGTGAAAATAATGGGGTGATCGACATCAACCCCTGCCCCCTCGGCTTTGCCAATGCCTAAGTCCTTGAGAAATCCAAGTCTCCCAGCTGCCTTTGTCTCCTCTGCCCAACTCAGGCCCATTAGAAGTAACAGAGGTGGTACAGTCCAGACCAGAAATGGAGGACTCCTGGGGTAATCAGGCCTAAAACATAGAATATGAAAGACCCTGTGAGATCTGCTTGCTGGAGGATGCTCTTTAATTAAAATATAAAGTCATGGGCAAGAAAAAAAACTAAGCTTTAAGTCCTGTAGTCTTTTTAAATGATAAAACCCCAAAGCCTCTGGCTTAGGATCCCAGTAGGAAATCTGCCAGCACCTTTCAAAAGCTAACTACTTGTAATTTGCAAACTTTATTGGTATTCAAAAATAAAACCCTGCTTGTGCAAGGGTGTGGGGCACTCTCCCAACTTGAGAGAGGGTGGCCATTCTGTCCCGCTTCCCCCACAGGACCTGGTTGTCTTTGTGCATGTTTTTTTCATGTTTCGATGAACCATTCACAGCATTCCGTGCTCACTGCAGGCAGGTGGGCACGCATCAGCCTGGTCCAGAGGTCTTTCACTCAGCCTAAGCCACGGGGTGTTACAGCTTCCTGAGACCAGGCAGGGCGGTCCCTAACACATGTATGTATGTACCTTGATTTTTAATTTAGAAACAAGCTCATTAATTATGTATTCTCTTATTTTTAGTGGTAGTTTGTCAAATAAAGGCATGCCTCAATATTGTCTACAGAGGAAGAGTTAAGTGGAAAAACAGAACAATTAGCCTTTTTCAATGCTTCAGATAAGTGACAATAATGTAACAGAGTGACTTACATACTCTGTAGTAAGTACTTACAAGTACACGTATTTTTAACTGCATTTCTTAACTTATTATACTATAAATAATTATGAGGAGTTTAAATACAAAATGCTAGTTTCAGTTGACGATCCATTATTGTATGACTATCCAGATTTTTTTGTTTTCTTTTAAACTTTTGTAACACCCAATTCTATTTTTAAAAATTCCATGTGTTAATATAGATAAAATCATTTGAAAGGCAGTACATGTCTTTTCATAATGCTGCTTAGGTAACTTTGGACCTATAATATGTTTATCCTTAAGAAAAAAAATTGCAATATAAATGATTGACATTTTTTAAGAGGGGAGAGCAGAAAGAAGAGGGGTACCAGGTTCATAGGTGCTGAAGTCCAGGAGTGTTACTGAATGGACACATGGGGGACCAAGATACTGTTACTGAAACAAGCCCCCTCCCCTGGGATATCTATGTCCTAGGTTCATCTTTGCCTGCTGCCAGGTATTAGAAATCATGGCTCTCAATGCTAGAGTTTGGTGAAAAGGAAAAGAACTAATTATTTAAAAGTTATACAGGTTCAGAGTAATGGCCGAATGCCACCATTAAAATCTGAAAGTCCCTTAAAATACCCACAAATACACACAGTCCTTCCTTGTCCACTTTGCCCAGTCAGGCCAGTCAAGCCAGTCAGGGGTGCCCTACCTCATAAAAAGAAATAGAAGTCTACAGCCTAGCTAGGCTCCCAGTTCCTTCCAGAAATCTGTACTTGGTTGGGCAGTCCTCTCTCAGTTCCCAGCACAATCAGCTGTGTCACTGTGATCTGCAGTTCTTAATCCAAAACCACATCCCCATGGTGAGCTGGGGAATCCTCCTGCATCCTTTGAAACTGCTGCATTGTGCTTTCCTGCTTCCTAATCCCCATGGTCAAGGGACCCCCTCTCCACTAGTTCCAAAACCACCTGGTTAAGCTCCAGCATGGATGCTGTGCCTAGGTTTGAAGCCAACACAGATCTTTCTCCAGAACCCCATTTCCAGCTCCTCCCACAGCTAGCAATGCCTGCTAGCTCTCCAGTATTTTCAGCCTTTCTTGGCTGCCATAGTAAGTCCTGGCAGGTGTGGCCCTTGGGCATAGAGTAAATCATCTCCAAGCTCTCACCAGTGCTGTAACCAGGGGGAGCTGCCTTCCAGTTTCATCACAGGTCAAGCTCACACACATTTCCTTAGCTACACTTGTTGATATGCAATATAACTATTCTTCCATATCAGGTATGAAGCCATCCTGCTGTTATTGATATGCAGAATAACTCAATGACCCTGCTTCTTGTGTTCCATTCCCCAACCAGACTTGTGGGAGAAGATATCCTATATTTTGGAACACCCCAAGTTTTGGACCACTTTACAAGTGCCCTCTTGGTGGGGGCCCTGGCTGCACCCCATTACAGGAGTGAAACAGGGTTGCAGCTTAGGGGTAGGGCACAGAGTTGACAGGTAAGCATCTCCCTACTTTTCCCTCACTGTTTCCCCTCTATTTCACATTAATTATATCTGTTTCATGGAGCAGGAATGAAAACTAATAAAAATCAAGCTGTAGGACTACTCTAACATCAGCCCAGAAGTGATTTTGCTAACCCCAAATTTTGGGGCTTGTGGAAAACCCTTTCCATCACTGAGTGAAATGGTTGCTCTCTCTGATGGCCTTTAGGTTTATAGCACCTGCTACGGGTATGCTAAATAGAACAATTCTTCTTCAGGTTTGAGCAGCCCCTTTTTCAAGTAAGAGATTAGGAAATTAGCATAAAATAGAGACTCCAGAACCTGACTCAGATTAGCTGAGGTTAGGAAGGAGTGAAATGATTTAGAAATTTAGGCTCTTCTTTGGAGTCCTTTGGTTACCTGTCTATGGCCCACATCCACCCTTTGCTTTGCACCTCCTCCATTTCCTTGACAATAAAAGATGCTTGAAGATGCATTCACTTAAGATGAATTTGAGAATTAGTTCTCACATCTTCTTGAACTAGGTCTTCATCATCAATAAAACTTTTTTTTAAACAAATTATCATGTACTGAATATTGGCTTTTCTTTTAAAACATTGGGCACATGAAACTTGTACCTGTAACATGCCCCCACTTTGTCCTGGTCTGGCTAGGAAAAGAAGGGGATGGGACAATTCTCTTTGAATAGCTCTGCCCTCTCTGAGAAGATGAAGGAGTTGGCACTTGCTGGAATAACTAGGAAAGGGTTTATTGGCAAGAATGTGGGGGGTGCTGCAGCTGGTATTTTGCTTCCTTGTGTATTTTGTTGATTAGGTTCCACTTATAAGTGAGATAATATCGTATTTGTCTTTCAGTGCCGGGCTTATTTCAATTAACATAATACTGTTCAGTACCATCCAAGCTATCATGAAGGGTAGGAGCTCCTTCTTTCTTTCTGCTGCATAGTATTCCATTGTGTAAATGCACTACAGTATTTTAAGCCACTCATTTACTAATGGGCACTTAGGTTGCTTTTAGCACTTGGCTATTATAAATTGTGCTACTATGAACATTGGGGTGCATAGGTTCTTTTGAATTGGTGTTTCAGGGTTCTTAGGGTATAACGCCAGCAGTGGAATTGCCATCTCAAAAGGCAAGTTCAATTTTTAGGTTTTTTTGAGGAGCTTCCATGCTGTTTTCCAAAGTGGCTGCACCAGTCTGCATTACCGCCAACAATGTACTAGTGTTCCATTTCTCCACAACCTTGTCAACACTTATTGTTTGTTCATTTGTTTATGATGGCTATTCTGACTGGTGTGAAGTAGTTTCTTTTTTTAAAGATTTTATTTATTTATTTTTAGAGAGGGAAGGGAGGGGGATAGAGAAAGAGAGAGAGAAATATCAATGTGCAGTTGCTGGGGGTCATGGCCTGCAACCCAGGCATGTGCCCTGACTGGGAATCCAACCTGCGACACTTTGGTTCGCAGCCCATGCTCAATCCACTGAGCTACGCCAGCCAGGGCGAGTAGTTTTAAATTGTGGTTTTAATTTGCATCTCTCTGATAGCTAGCAATATTGAGCATCATTTCATGTGTCTCTGGAACCTCTCTGTGTCCTCCTTGGAGAAGTGTCTGTTCAAGTCCTTTGCCCATTTTTTAATTGGGTTGCTTGTCTTCTTAGAGTGGAGTCATGTAAGTTCTTTATATATTTTGGAGATTAAACTCTTGTCTGAGTTATCATTGGAAAATATGTTTTCCCATACAGTCATATCTCTTTTTATTTTAATACGGTTTTCTTTAGCTGTGCAGAAGCTTTCAATTTTGATGAGATCCCATTTGTTTATTCTTTTCTTTATGTCCCTTGCTCTGGGGGACATGTCAGTAAAAATGTTGCTGTGTGGAATATCTGAGATTTCCCTGCCTATGTTCTCCTTTAGGTCTTTAATGGTGTAGCAGCTTATATTTAATTTTTTTATCCACCTTGAATTTATTTTTGTGTCTGATGTAAGTTGGTGCTTGAGCTTCATTTTTTTTTGCACGTAGCTGCCCAGTACTCCCAACACCATTGTTTGAAGAGGCTATTGTTACTCCATTTTAAGTTGCTGCTTGCTTTGTCGAATATTAATTGACCTTAGAGACTTGGGTTTATTTATAGGCTCTCTGTTCTCTTCTATTAGCCCATGTGCCTGTTTTTATGCCAGTACCAGACTGTTTTGATTACAGTGTCATTGCAATAAAGTTTAGTATCAGGTGTTTTGATCCATTCTACTTCACGCTTCTTTCTCAAAATTGCAGCAGCTCTTCAGGGTTCTTTATGGTTCCATTTTAACTTCTGAAGTGTTTGTTTTATGTCTGTGAAATATGCCATTGGTACTTTAACAGGTATTGCATTGAATGTGTAAATTGCTTTGGGTAGTATGGACATTTTGATGATGTTAATTCTTCTGATCCATGAACACAGTATATGTTTCCATTTTTTTGTGTCTTCCTTGATTTCTTTCTTCAGTGTTGTGTAGTTTTCTGAATACAGGTCTTTGACCTCATTGGTTCAATTTATTTGTAGCTATTTTATTTTTATTTTTGCTATATCAAATGGGATTTTTTTTTCATGATTTCTGCTTCTGCTGTTTCATTGTTGGTGTACAAAAATGCCTTTGATTTCTGGATACTGACTTTGTATCCCACTTTTTTGCCAACTTCATTTATTAAGTCACACAGGTTTTTTTGTGGAGTCTATAGGATTTTCTATGTACACTATCATGTCATCTGCAAACAGTGACAGTTTTGTTTCCTCCTTTCCAATTTGGATGCCTTTTATTTCCTTTTCTTGTCTGACTGCTGTGGCTAAAACTTCCAATACTATATTGCATAGAAGTGGTGAGTGTGGGCAGCCTTGTCTTGTTCCTGATCTTAGTGGAAAAGATTTTAGTTTTTGCATATTGAGTATGATGTTGGCTGTAGGTCCTTCATATATGGCCTTTATTATGCTGAGAAATGCTCCCTCTATTCCCACTTTGCTGAGTGTTTTTATCACAAATGGGTGCTGTACAATATGAAATGCTTTTTCTCCATCTATTGATAAGATCATGTGACTTTTTAATTTGCTTTTGTTTCTGTGATGCATTACATTTACTTATTGGTGAATATTGAACCATCCTTGCATACCTGGGATAAATCCCACTTGGTCATGTTGTATGATTTGTTTAATGTATTGGTGGAGGTGGTTTACCAATATTTTGTTGAGGATTTTAGCATCTATGTTCATCAGCAATATTGGCCTGAAGTTTTCTTTCTTTGTTGTGTCCTTATCTGGTTTGGAATTAGGATGATGTTGGCTTCATAAAAAGAGTTTGGGAGTCTTCCACCATTTTGGATTTTTTGGAATAGTCTGTGAAGGGTAGTGGTCAACTCTTCCTAAAATGCTTTGTAGAATTCTCCTGTGAAACCATCTGGTCCAGGGCTTTTGTGTGTCAGAAGTTTTTTGATTACTGCTTCAATTTCATTTGAGTCATTGGTTTGTTTAGACCTTCTGCTTCTTCTTCATTGAGTTTTGGAAGATTACATTTTTCTAGAAATTTGTCCATTTCACCTATATTTTCAAGTTTCTTGGCATACAGTTCTTCATAGTAATTTCTTACAATCCTTTGCATTTCTGTGTTATCAGTTGTAATCTTCCCTCTTTCATTTCTGATTGTGTTTATTTGAGTCATCTCCCTTGTTTCCTTGATGAGCCTGCTTAATGACTTGTCAATTTTGTTTATCTTTCAAAGAACCAGCTCCTGGATTCACCAATCCTTAGTATTGTGCTTTTAGTCTCTATCTCATTTAATTCTGATCCGACCTTGGTTATGTCCTTCCTTCTACTTACTCTGGGCTGTCTTTGCTGTTGTTCCTCGAATTCTTGTAGATGTAGGGTTAGGTTGTTTGTTTGAAATATTTCAATCTTTTTTAGGTAGGTCTGTATTGCTATGAACTTCCTTCTCAGGACTGCCTTGGCTGTGTCCCATAAGTTTTGGGTTGTTGTGAGTTCATTTTCATTTTTTTTTTCAGAAACTTTTAGATTTCCTCCCTAATCTCATTCTTGGCCCATTCATTGTTTAATAGCATGCTATCTAATCTCCATGATTTTGAATGTTTTGTGTTTTTTTTCCCCTTGGTGTTGGCTCCTACTTTCAGTCTTTGTGATCTGAGAAAATGCTTGGTATGATTTCAACTTTCTTGAATTTGTTGAGGCTTGTTTTGTGTCCTGTCATGTGGTATATCTTTGAAACTGTTCCACTTGCATTTGAAAAGAATGTGTATTTAGTTTCTTTGGGATGAAGAGTTCTATATATATCAGTTAAGTCCATTTCATCTAGGGCATTGTTCAATAGCACAATATCTTTTTTAATATTTTGTTTGGAAGATCTGTCCATTTTTGACAGTGGGGTGTTAAAATCCCTCACTATAATTGTGTTGCTTTCAATATCTTTCTTGTAGTACTCTAAGATTTTCTTTTATGTATTTGGGTGTGTCTATGTTGGGTGCATAAGTATTTACAATTTTTATATCTTATGGGTGTATTCTTCCCTTGAGTATTATGAAGTGATCTTGTGGGTCTCTCTTTATGGTCTTGTTTTGGAAGTCTATGTTTTCTGATATGAGTATTGCTACCCCTTTTTTTCCCTGTCCATTTGCTTGGAAAATTTGTTTCCAGCCCTTCAGTTCCAGCCTGTATAGTTCTTTTGTTCTGAGGTAGACCTGTAGGCAGCCTAAGTGTAGGTCATGCTTTCTGATCCATTCAGCTATTCTATGTCATTTGATTGGAGTGTTAAAGCCATTTTCATGTAAAGTTATTATTGATAGGTACTTATTCATTGCCGGTTTCATACCTGTGTTCCTCTCTCTTTTTTCCTTCCTGTCCTTAATGCAGTCCCTTTAGAATCTCTTGCAGAGCTGGTTTGGTGGACATGGATTCTTTTAGTCTTCTTTTGTTTGGGAAGCTTCTTATTTGGCCTTCTATCTTGATTGAGAGCCTTATTTGGTAAAGTATCCTTTGTTGCAGTCCTCTGCTTCTCATTACTTGGAATATTTCTTCCCGTTCTCTTCTGGCTTGGAGTATTTCCATTGAGAAGTCAGCTGCTAGCCTTATTGGGGCTCCCTTGTGTGTTACTTCCTATTTCTCCCTTGCTGCCTTTAAGATTCTCTCTTTGTCTTGACATTTTGCCATTTTAATTATGATGTGTCTTGAGGTGGGCCTCTTTGGGTTACTCTTGATTGGGCCTTTCTGTGTTTCCTGGATGTGTGACTTTTTCTCTCATCAAATCAGGGAAGCTTTACATCATTACTTTTTCAAATAGGCTTTCTATTCCTTGCTCTTCTTCTTCTGGTATCCCTATTATACAGACATCATCATGTTTCATATTATCTTGCATTTCTCTTAATCCCTCTTCATTCTCTCTGAATCTCTTTTCCTTTTCTTGCTCTTTCTGGGTGTTTTTTTTTTTTTTTTTCTACTTTGTCCTCCATCTCACTGATTCAATCTTCTGCTTCATTGATCCTGCTCTTGATTCCTTCTACTGTGTTCTTCAGTTCAGAAATTGTATTCTTTATTTTCTGTTGACCTTTGTTGATAATTTCTATTCCCTTTTCATGTTTATGTAATTTGCAGTGAGTTCATTGTAGTTTTCCTGTAGTTTCTGGTAGTTCATTGTGAGCTCATTGAGCTTACTTGTAATCATTTCTTTGAACTCAGTATATCATAGTTTAATTGCTTCTATTTCATTTATCATTCTTTCTGAGGCTTCCTCCTTTCCTTTCATTTGGGGATTGTTTCTTTGTCTCCCCATTGTTCAGGAGACTCTTCTTGTTAGCCTCAGCTTCTTAAATGGATCTGTTCTGGCTGTCTGGATTTATGGTGTGAACTTCTGTGGTAGAATGCCTGTGAGATTCAATGGTGCAGCCTCCTTTGGCTATCCTGGTGTTCATAGCTTGCACCTACTCTTTTTTGTGATCAGTTGTAGGGGTAAGTCAAAATGGTTTAAGAGAGCAAGAGAGTGTTCTACGATATTTAGAGTAGGGGCCTGTAGAGAAGAGATAGGAGATCCTTTGGCTATGTATAGTGTTAACTGTGATATTCTCCCCCAACTAGCCACTTTTTAGAAAGGATGGAAAGAAGATAAGTCTCTTGTTGGGGAGGGAAGGATTGTGAGTTGCACCTAGAAAGCAGTGAGGTTGTGGGAAGTCAGATTCTGATATAAGGTGAGAGTAAAGGATACTAAATAGGTGTAGTGTGTGAGATAATAAAGTTAATACAGTAATAGTTTTCAGGAAAATGTGAAGTGGGCTAAGATCTGGGAGAGGTGTTGTGTAGTATTTACAATTGTATAGAATACCTATTATTTACAATAATATTAGATCAACAATCATATGACAGAATCTATGAGATCTAGATAACATTATTAGGGGGTATTGGATCGTGAGTAGTGTGCTAATGGAACACAAATGAACTACAGTAAGTTAACAATACACTATGAATGAGATAACAGAGGAATCCTGTCAAATAATACAATATAACCAACCAAGAAAAGAAGAGTATACAGAAAGTAGAGGAATACCAAAATACTATTAAAATAAAAAATGTAGGGATAATGTGAAACTGATAATACAAATACACAATAACTTGGAGGTTCAATAAGAAAGAAAGAAAGAAGAAAAGAAGAAAAAAAGCAGAAGATGGAATGAAGAAGAGATAAAATTCAAAAAAAAAAAGGAAGTAGGAATGACACTAGAAAGAGGGAAAGAGAAGCAAAAGGAATTGAGAGATATAAAAATAAGAATTAAAAAATAAAAGTTAATTTAAAAAAATCAAACAATCAAACAAAAAACCTCTTGTTGGTTTCAAACTGCCCAAACTAGGGGTTTTTTGGTCTTCCTGGCCCCAGCAGGCTGAGGGAGGATTGGTATCGCTTTTCTCCCTTCCCATTCAGCACTCAGTCAGCCTTGTGCATACTGTCCCCAGGGCTAGCTGTGCACTCTCCCCATATCCTGTCTGGTTCCTCTCAGCAGGACCCTGGGTGTGGGATCTGGGCCCTCCTAAACATGGTCTCCTGAGTTCATGGCTGTGGGCTCCTGAGATCCTGTGGAGCGCCCACACCTTTCCTGGGTTCATAGGTGTGAGCTCTGGGTCTTCCACAAAGCACTCTCTTCTCAGTTTGCAGGCACAGTTGTGCAGCCAGGCTGCCCTTTGTTGCACAGGCTCTGGCACACACTCTTCCCAGGGTGATGCATTGGTGCTCACAGCCCCTTTGTGATTACCACTCAGTCCTCACTCCCCTCTCTGTGCCTTCAAGCAACCAGGCCTCCTCTGGCATTTCTCAATCCTTGTTTGGCCTAAGAGGTAGTGGTCGACCCAGCTCTCTTCTGAGTGCCCTGAGGCAGACCTGGGAGCACTGGGCTTGGGACTGCAACCTCCCTGGTCCCTTCAATGATCCCTGGGCCCTTATTACCCTGTAGCACTCTCCTTACTGTCTGTTTTTTCAATGTCCACTACAACTTCTGATCTCCTATTTTCATATATGCTGTGGTACTATTGGCTGTTTGCTCTGTTCCTCCATAGATTGGCTAGGTTTCTCTCCCATGTGTAAGGAGAAATGAAATCTGCCCCCTCCTACCATGCCACCATCTTCCCTTCCTGGGCCTATGGTTTTAAACAGGCATGTACATTGCTTGAAAGACATCTATAAACAATTCTAATATACTCTTATTTGGATATGTGCCTTTCCGTATGCCATTATATTGCAGATTAATTTATTCTAGTTGAAAGTTAGTTCAAAATTCTTTGGTGGCACAGTTTGAATTTTAAAAATTGGAATTTTTCTATTGCATTGAAATAAATATCAGTAAATATATCCACTGTACATTGTGGGGAAATGTAAAGCTTGTATTTTAATTTAAGTTTTTATAGGATGGGAATTGTATAGAGCATCTTGACATCATTATGATTGAAATGTTAATTGTCTTGAAATGATTACTACAGAATAAGTTCCAAATATAAATGCTGATTCGGCTTGTAATTACAGGTTGAATTTATTAAGAAACATTATCAAGTCTGTAGCAAAAGCTAATTTCTAAACCATTTAGTGTTCAGAAATGAAAGTTGAAAAAATTGTTATTCAGAAAAATTTCAGTGTCAATCCTGAGCGCCAAAAATTATAGTAAGATTACATGACTGACAGAATGAATGGGGAACTGCTGAAATCAGAATAAAATGTGGAGTTTAGTGAACACCAATGTAGTGATATTTGTTTCTTAGTTTTAACAAAGGCACCATGGTGATATAATAGGTTAATATTGGGGAAAGAGGGTGGGGAGTATGTGGGAACTCACTGTATTATCTTTTAATTTTACTGTAAGTTGAAAGTGATTCCAAAATAAAACACGCAGATGTGATTTTAAAAAAGTGTATGACTTCTAAATCATTGAAGTATTTGTTGTGTAGGAGGGTAAGTCAGGATATTCAGCTTTTAATACTGACAATGGTTCAGTACTCAAGAGTGAGTGAAATTTACCATTAACTCTACCCATTTCATAACACATGACAGATTCAAGTATTTTCCACAGGTCAACAGCAGATGAATAATACAATGAATAATAATAGGCTTTAAATAACTCACATTTTATTTTTTTAATATTTGTATTGTATTTTTCTCCCATTTAACTACCATTTAACCCCCTTATATTCACCTCCCTCCTGCAATCACCATACTGTAGCCCATGTCCGTGAGTCCTTTTTCCTACTTGCTCTATCCTTTCACCCATTAATCCCCCCTGTTCCAAAAGCTTTAAACCTTCTTTCTATCTATGAGTCAGTCTGTATTTTGCTAGTTAACTCACTTTGTTCATTAGATTCCACACATGAGTGAAATCATATGGTATTTGTCTTTCTCTGACTGGCTTCTTTCACTTAGCATAATGTTCTTCAGATCCATCCATACTGTCACAAAGGGTAAATTTCTCTTCTTTTTAAAGAAAATGCGGCCAAGCAGCATTCCATTGTGTCAATGTCTCATAGTTGTTTTATCCACTTATCTACTGTTGGACACTTAGGCTGCTTTCATATCTTGGCAATTATAAATATCTCTGTAATGAATATAGGGGTGCTTATGTTCTTTCAAATTAGTGTTTGGGGTTTCTTCAGATATAGTCCCAGGAGTGGGATCATTGGGTCAAAGGCAGATCCATTTTTACTTTTATGAATTATCTCCAGACTGCTTTCCACAGTGGTTGCACCAGTCTGCATTCCCACAAACTGTGCAAAAGGGTTCCCTTTTCTCCACATCCTCATCAGCACTTAATGTTTCTTGATTTCTTGATGATAGTCATTCTAAGAGCTGTGAGGTGATATCTCATTGTGGTTTTTTAAAGGTTTTATCCATTTATTTTAGAGAGGGGAAGAGTAGGAGAAAGAAAGGGAGAGAAACATCAATATGTGGTTGCCTCTTGTGTGCTCCCTCCTGGAGACTTGGCTGGCATCCCAGGCATGTGCCCAAGACTGGGAATCCAACTGGTGAACTTTTGGTCCTCAGTAAGTTGCTCAATACACTGAGCCACACCAGTCAGGGATCACTGTGGTTTTAATTTGCATTTCTTAATGATTGGTGACATTGAGCATCTTTTCATATGTATATTTGGCCATCTGTATGTCCTCTTTGGAGAAGTATCTATTCAGATCCTTTTCCCATTTTCTAATTGAATTGTTTAGTTTTTTGGTGTTAAGTTTTAAAGTTATTTGTAAATTTTGGGTATTAACCCCTTATCATATGTATCAATGAATATGTTATCCCATTCAGTGGGTTGTCTTTTCACTGTGCTGATGGTCTCCTTTGCTGTGCAAAAGCTTTTTAGTTTGATGTAGTCCCATTTTTTAATTTTTTCTTTGTTTCCATTGCCTGGAAAAATATATCTGATAAAATATTGCTACTAACAACGTACAAGATTTTACTGCTTATGTTTTTTTTTTTCTAGGATTTTTACAGTTTTGGGTCTCATATTGACATCTTTAATCCATTTTGAATTTATTCTTGTGTGTGGTGTAAGAATGTGGTCTAGTTTCATTTTTCTGTACATCACTGTCTAATTTTCTCAACATCATTTATTGAATAAACTGTCTTTAGCCTACTATATGTGCCTTTTTCCTCTCTCAAATATTAATTATGATAAAGATTTCAGCTTAATCCTGGGCTTTCTGTTCTATTCCATTGATCTATGTGCCTGTTTTTATGCCAGTACTATGCTGTATTGATTACTGTGACCTGATAGTATAGTTTGATATGAGGCAGCATTATTCTTCCAACTTCACTCTTATTTTCCATGATTGCTTTTGCTACTCAGGGCCTTTTATGGTTCCATATAAATTTTTGAAATATTTGTTCTAGTTCTATGAAATAGGACATTGCAATCTTAATAAGAATTGTGTTGAATCTATAGATTGCTTTGTGTAGCATGGGCACTTTAACAATGTTAATGCTTCCTATCCATGAATACAGTATGTGATTCCACTTATCTGGATCTTCTGCACGTCATTTTTCAGTGTCTTATGCCATACTTTGCTCTGTATAATGAACACACATATTTTTGGCACAAACTTTAAGGAAAAAATCATTCATTTTATTTTTTTAATTCAGTTTTTATTTATTTATATTTAGAAACAAATCTGATTACATATTCCAGTGTAGTATTTTGCATATGGATAAATTGTATTGCTTTCTAAAGTTACACTTTTATTGCATACGCATAAACAAAATTAAAAACACATTATTAAAACACATTGTTAAAAAGAATTCAAAACACTATTTATTTGTTTAGTTATTTATTATTGTTGTTCAAGTACAGTTTTCTCATTTTCACCCTACAACTCCCACTGCAACACCCTCGAATCTACCCCCTTTGACTTTGTCCATGGGTCCCTTATACATATTCCTTGTTGGACCTTCCCCCATTTTTTCCCATTATCCCTCTCCTACCTTCCTTCTGGTTACTGTCATTTTGTTTTTCATTTCGATGTCTCTGGTTATATTTTGCTTGCTTGTTTGTTTTGTTGATTACGTTCACTTATATGTGAGATCTTATGGTATTTGCCTTTCACAGCATGGCTTATTTCACTTAGCATAATGTTCTCCAGTTACATCCATGCTCTCATGGAGGGTAGGAGCTCCTGCTTTCTTTCTGCTGTGTAGTATCCCTTTATGTAAATGTACCCTATTTTTGGTCTACTCATTTATTGGTGTGCATTTGGGTTGCTTCCAGCCTTAGGCTATTGTAAATTCTGGTGCTATGAATATTGGGATGCATAGGTTCTTTTCAATTTGTGCTTCAGGGTTCTTAGGTTATAATCACAACAGTAGAATTGCTGGGTGAAAAGGCAGTTTCATTTTTAGTTTTCTGAGGAAGTTCCAGGCTGTTTGCCACAGTGGCTACCCCAGGCAGCCTTCCCACCAACAGATCACTAGGGTTCCCCTTTCTCTACAACCTCTCAAATACTTGTTGTTTATTCATTTGTTTATGATGCCTATTCTTACTTGTGTGAAATGATATCTCATTGTGGTTTTAAATTGTATCTTTGAAGGATAGAGATGCTGAATATCCTTTCATATGTCTCTGTGCCTTTATATGTTCTCCTAGGAGAACTGTCTGTTCAGGTCTTGCCCATTTTTAAATTGGGTTGTTTGTCTTCCTGGTGTGAAGTAGTGTGAGTTCTTTATGCATTTTGGAGATCAGACCCTTGTCCAAGGTATCATTTGCAAATACAGTTTCCCCTATGGTTGGTTCTCTTTACCTTTTTTAAATGTTTTCTTTATGTTTTAGTCATGTGGAAGCTTTTTATTTTGATAAAATCCTATTTGTTTACTCTTTCCTTTACATATCTTGCTCTAGGGGACATATCAGTGAACATATTGCTGCATGGAATATCTGAAATATCCCTGACTATGTTCTACTGTAGGACTTTTATGGTGTCATGACTTATATTGGAGTCTTTAATGCACCTTGAGCTTACTTTGGTGCATGGTATAAATTGGTGATTAAGTTTCATTTTTTTTTTTTTTGCATGTAGCTGTCCAGATCTCCCAATGCCTTTTTTGAAGAGGTTATTTTTACTCCATTTTATGCTTCTTCCCCTTTATCTAAAATTAATAGACCATAGAGACATGGGTTTATTTCTGGGCTCTCTATTCTGTTCCATTGATCCATGTAACTGTTCTTATGCCCATACAAGAATGTTTTCATTAGAGTGTCCTTTTACAGGTCTTTTATTTTCTTGGTTAGATTTATTCCTAGGTACATTATTTTTCATGTTACTATAGCAAAAGAGACCTCTTCCTGATTACTGTTTCTGATATTTTATTGTTGGTGTATAAAAATGCATTTGATTTCTGAGTATTAACTTTAAATTCTTCTGTTTTACCAAATTCACTTCTTAGGTTGAGTAGTTTATTATGTAGTCTACAGGGTTTTCTATATACACTATCATATCATCTGCAAATAGTAACAATTTTAACTGCCCCTTTCCAAATTGAATGCCTTTTTTTCTTGTCTGATTGTTGTGGCTTATGATTTCCAATACTATGTTGAATAAAGTGGTGAAAGTAGACATCCTTGTCTTGTGCCTGATCTTATTGGGAAAGCTTTTAGTTTTTGCCCATTGAGTATAATGTTGGCTGCAGGTTTCTTACATATAGCCTTTATTATGTTGAGGTATGTTCCCTCTATTCCCACTTTTCTAAGTGTTTTTATTATAAATGGGTGCTGTACCTTATCAAATGCTTTTTCCACATTTATTGATTAGATCGTGTGATTTTCATCATTCCTTTGTTTTATGTGATATTTCACATTGATTGATTTGCAAAAATTGTACTGATCGTGCATCCCTTGGATGAATCCTACTTGATCATGCTGTATGATCTTTTACTGTATTGTTGGATACAGTTTGCCACTATTTTTTTTTTTTGAGGATTTTAGCATGAGGGTTGATCAGCAATACTGGCCTATAGTTTTCTCTTTGTTGTGTCTTTATCTGCTTTTGTAATTAGGATAATTCTGGCTTTTTAAAAAAAGAGTTTGGGAGTCTTCCCTCCTCTTGAAATTTTGGAAAAGTCTGAGAAGGATAAAGGTTATCTTTTCCTTAAATGTTTTGTAAAGTTCTGTGAAACCATCCAGTTCAGGGCTTTTCTATGTTGGGAGGTTACTGATGACTGCTTCAATTTCATTAGTTGTTATCAGTCTGTTAAGGTTTCCTACTTCTTCTTCATTCAGTTTTGGAAGATTATATTTTTCTAGAAATTTTTCCATTTAACCTAGGTTTTCAAATTTCTTGGCATATACTTCTTTGTAGTAATTTACAATCCTTTGTATTTCTGTGGTATCAGTTGTAATCTCTCCTCTTTCATTTCTAACTTATTTTATTTTTGTTCTCCCTCTTTTTTTCTTGATGAGTATGCTTAAAGGCTTGTCAATTTTGTTATCTTTTGAAAGAACCAGCTCCTGGATTTATTGATCTTTTAGATCATTCTTTTTGTCTCTATGTCATTTGATTTGGCTCTGATCTTGATTATTTCCTTCCTTCTACTTGCTCTGGGCTGTTTTTGTTGTTGTTCCTCCAGCTCTTGTAGATGTAGGGTTAGGTTGTTTCTTTGAAATGTTTCTATCTTTTTTAGGTAGGCCGGTATCACTATGAACTTCTCTGTGAGGACTGCTTTTGCACTATCCCATAAGTTTTAGACTATTGTGTGTCATTTTCACTTGTTTCCAGAAGTTTTTTTTTTCTTCCTCGATCTCATAATTCACCCCTTCATTTTTTAATAGCATGCTATTCAATCTCCATGAATTTTAGTGTGTTTTTTTTTTTAGTTTTTTTTCCTGGGTTTTATTTCTAGTTTCAGCCCCTTATGGTCCAAGAAAATGCTTGATATGATTTCAATTTCCTTGAATATGTTGAGGCTTATTTTATGTCCTACCATATGGCCTACCTTTGAAAATGTTCCATGCACATTTGAAAACAATGTATATTTTGCTTCTTTGGGGTGAAAGGCTTTATATATATTAGTTAAATTAATTTGACCTAGGGCATTGTTCAAAGCCACAGTATCTTTGTTGATATATTGTTTGGAAAATCTATCCATTTTTGACAGTGGGGTGTTAAAATTTCCTAGTATCATTGTGTTGCTGTCAGTATCTTTCTTGAAGTCCTCTAAGATTTTCTGTACATATTTTCTCCATGCAATAATATGGTTGCCCTTTCTTCGTTTTTTTTTTTTTTTTTTTTTTTTTTTTTTTTTTTTTTTTTTGTGGGCTCTCTCTTTGTTCTTCGGTTTTACCAGGTGGTGGCTCTTTTGTTTGTGGATTTTCCCCTCTAGTGGGTTTACTGGTATTCACAACTCCCACTTTATCTTGTATGTGATCAGGGACAGGGCAAAGATGAAATGGATTCAGATAGTAGGAGAATATTTTATGGTATTTAAAGAAGCAATAAGTGCAAAACAGATTGGATATCCTTTGTAGAAGTACAGCAATAACCATGATATTTCACCCAACTAGCCATTTTTAATAAAAAGTGAAAAAGAAATAAAACTCTTATTAGAAGTAAGAAAGAATGTGATCTGTCTCCAGAAAGCAGAGTGCTTATGTGGTGAGATATAGTGAGAGTAAGAGATAGGAACTTGGCATAGTGTGTAAGAGAATAAAGTTAACCACAACAATAATAAAACTCAAGAAGATAGTGAAGTGGAACAAGACCAGGGAAGGGTGCTGTGTGTGAATTGGAACAACAATAATATGACAAGAAATATATGATCTGAATAAAAAGAATAAAAAGTAAAAGACCAAGAGTAGTACATCACTGGAATACAAGTGAAGTGAAAGAAGAGAAATTAAAATGCAATATGAAAGGAAGAACAAAGAAACCAGAGAAACAATGAAGTCAAACAAACAAAACAAAGTAAATGGAAGGATGAGAAATAAAAAATAAAGTAGATAATAACAAAAATAAAAAACAAATGAAGCATAAACACTAAAATACAAGTTCTGTAGGGTAGCAGAGTGAATTTTGTCTCAGTTGTTGGTATTAGTCTTCTGATCTCTTTCTGGATCTGTCTTTGGTCCTTTCACAGCTCCAAGTTTTACTGTCTTACACTTGGAAGAAAAAAAAAACTCCTATTGACTTTAAACCCACCAAAAGGGTTTTGCTGATCTTCCTGGATGCTGCAGGGGGCCTGGACTCCTGTTTTTTCTTTTCCTGTGTTTCTGTATTGTGTGCTCAATCTGGGCTACAATATTCACAGGTCTCCAGACTCCAGCCCAAGGCCTCAGAATATTGCATGGCCCTCACTGTCCATAGGTGCCAAGCTGGCACCTTTAATCCAACTTGTTGTGCCACCCTTTGATTAGTTTGTGAGGTGCACAGAGTGGGAGCAACTCACACTCCTTATCCCTCTTCATTGGCTTGGGTGCTGCACATGTGCAAAGTCTCCTCAAGACAGTTTAGTTCCCCTATTAAACTAAGTCTCTCTGGGTACTGCTACCCCTTGGAGCCCCTTCTGCCCCACTTTGATCAGTCTGTGAGGTGCCCTGACTTGGTGCAAATTGTGCCCCTCCTCCTCCCTCTTCACTGGCTCTCGTGGTCCACAAGATTTCCTTGCACATCAGCTAAGTGCCTTTTCTGAGAAAATTCCCTTTGGTTGCAGCCTGCCACTCTTAACAAGTGCCCAGCCTTTCACACAGCTTGACTCTCTGACCAGTCCTAATAGTACATGGGTCAGGGTCAGTCATGGCCCAACTCTTCTCCCATGTACAGATGTCACCAAGCTCCCCAGTTTCTCTGGTACTGTCCAGCTGGTGACCACAGTCCAAGTTGTGGAACACTGACTGTCTCCCACTGTGTATTAATCCACCCAGTGACTTCAAGCATCCAGGTCTCTCCCAGTGTGGGAATGTCTTTCTTGCTCTGGGAGGGGAGGAAGCTGTGATGTTACTATTGCTGATCTGGCTTTTCTCCAAAACTCCTGCAGCAACATTGGCAAATAAAAATGCAAGTGATTTCTGCATATTCATTTTGTATACTGCTACTTTGCTGAACTCATTTTTCTGTTCTGGTAGTTTCCTGGTGGAATCTTAGGAGTTATCTATGTAGTCTATCATGTCTCTTCAAATAATGACAGTTTTACTTACTCCTTTCCAATTTGGATGCCTTTCATTTATTCTTCTTGTCTGATTCTGTGGCTATGACTTCCAATAATGTGTTGAATAGAAGTGGTGAAAGCAGACATCCTTTTCTTCTTCCTGATCTTAGTGGGAACACTTGCAGTTTTTGCCCATTGAGTATGATACTGGCAGTGGGTTTGTCATATATGGCCTTGATTATATTTAGGTATGTTCCGTCTATTCACACTTTGCTGCACATTTTTATTGTACATGATTGATGGGTTTTTTCAAATGCTTTTTCTGTATCTATTGATATGATCATGTGAATTTTGAAAATTTGTCAATTAATAATTTTTCTTCTCTGTGCATATTTTTACCACCACCAGTTTGACACATCTTAGCAGACCATGCTTCAGGTTGTAGCAAATGAACATGTTCTTGCCTGCAGTTGTTCCATGAAGATTATTCATACAAGTTAATTGTTTAGTGACTTCAAACTCAGACTTGCCCCCTGAAATAAGTAACAACTGAGCAGTGTTGGTAACATCTGTTAATGTACCAAAAGCCAAAGGAAACAACTTGAAATTGTTTTTTTTTTTAATTCACTATGGATATGGACACCAATGGCATCAACTCTTCAAGAAACTGTTCTTACCTACAGGCTATAATCAAATATAACAACATATTCATGATCAGTAAATGACTTTCCTTGCATGGTTAACACATGAGCCACTCGCAAGTGGCCTCATTACTTTATTAGTAGACTCATTTTCAGTTTTTATTTTTTGCAAATAATTTCTACTGTGATAAAATATGCCCATTTTAAATTTTCTTATTTATCTGATTTTTTTTGTTATGAGTGGGGATACTGAGATGAGTCTATTGTCTGGTAAGTGCCAAAACACTTCATATTGTTTTAACACAGTTTTATACCTATTGCAAAATAGACACAATGGTTGGCCGTCTAACTCAATAACAAAATAATCACCACTCCATTATGCCTTAAAAGAATAATATTCAAAGTCAACTTTTGTTTCTTTTCTTTTGATATTACAAATATACAGTGGTAGTAAAAACTAGGTAAAATGCACCTATGGTAGTATGTATGGCACATGAAATACACTGAAGATATAACTGCATCACAGTGATTTGTAATACACTAAGGAGGATCATGAAAGCCAGGAGAACAACATATGTTTTTATTGTAATTATTTAATACTGTCATTTTATTACAAAAGTGGCCATAGATAATGCATAAATAAATGACAGTGTCCCAATAAAACTTTATTTATGAACATTTAAGTTTGAATTTCATTTGAAGTTTTGCATGTTACAAAATATTATTATTTTGTTTTTCCCATCCCTTTAAAGGTGTTAAAAAAGAATTTAAACATTCTGAGTATGTGGGCCATTCTAAACTGGGCTATGAGCCACTAGGTCTTCTAGGCCTAGTTTTCCATTCTTGTTTAAACAATAGCAATGACTATAATTTTTTTATTGAGATAAAAAGTCTTTGAATGGGTTGAGGAGTTATATTTTTTACCTATATTTAAAAAATTAGTCTTCAGTATGGGTGGAAACAACTATAGTGTAGTCAATGGTGAGATCGGTAAGAACAGTTATAAAGCTATTGTAAGAATGCGAGTGAGAGATGGTGCATCTTTGAAAAAGGTGGTAGTAGACAGAGAAGATGAGTAGTGGTTAGGTTCTGGAGCTATCACATTATTAGGATCCCTCCTAGGGCTTAGAAAAGAGTCATACAAATAAAAGTTAAGTTTCTTTAGTTTTGTGGTAAATATATCTTTGCAGATAAGATTTGCAGGTGAATTAGATGTAGCTGAAATAAAAAGGCATAAAGAATAACTTCAGGGTCCTTGGGCTGAGCAATTGTAAGAAAGGGTAGAATCTAATTAGGCAAAAGTATAAGATTTGGGAAGGAGAAGATTTAGAGGAAGAATTCAGCAGTTCTGTTTTGAGCTGTCTATTAATATCTGTGTGGATATATTGACTGGGCAATAGGTATGAAGGAGTCTAGTGTTAGGAGAAAAGTCATGGTTTGAGATGCAAATTTGTTAGTTGTATAAATATAAGTGATATTAAAACCATGAGACTGGATTAGATTACTGAGGATGTAAATATAGAATCAGCTTTGAAATCTTTGCAAAATTTGGACATTGAAGGGATGAGGAATAATTGTCAAAAGAAACTGAAAGAAAAGTGCCAGGGAATTAGAAAGAAAGCCATGAGAAGTATACTTGGAGAATAAAAACCCCAAATATTCAAAATGCTGGGTTACTCAAGTAGAGCTTAAGCTGAATAGCCTAATCTTTAGTATCCCATCAGTATAGTCTTTAGACCCAAGCTCGATGTATTTACATGACATTACAAGTACATGTACCTTATCCACAATAAAAAAAACAGTGTTGAGGTTCTTCAAAAATTAAAAATAGACTTGTTATATGATCCAGAAACTCCATGGCTGAGAATATATGGGAAGGAAAAATCTCTTTATATTAAAAAGAGCAGAAATGGTTACCTGCAGCCCCATGTTTATAGCAGCATTTATTTATAATAGCTAAGGTATAAAAACAACCTAACTGTTGAGTGATCATCAAGGGATGAATGAAAGCTGTGAGATATATAGGTATGTGTGTGTGTGTGTGTGTGTAATTCAGACACAAAGAAAAGGAATTCCTTTCATTTGCAACAAAATGGGTGGGTTGGAGTACATTATGCTAAGTAAAATAAGTCCGACAAAGACAGATATTGTATATGGAATCTAAAAAAACACTCAAAGAAAAAGAGATCAGGTGGGGAGGGGGAATTAATGAAGGTGTTAAAAAGGACAAACTTCCAGTTATAAGAGAAATAAGTACTGGGGTTGTGATGTACATGATGACTATGGTTAACGTGGTTGTATGATACATTTTATAGTTATTAGAGAAGATCCAAAAGTTATTATCATAAGAGAAACATCTTTTTTTGTATCTATATGAGATTACAGATCTATATGAGTTAACTCACTTATGGTGATAATTATTTCACAATATTTGTAAGTGAAAATCATTATGCTCTATACCTTAAACTTATATGATGCTATATGTCAGTTATATTTCAATAAAACTAAGAAAACAATCACATGTATCTTCATACTTAGAGATATATAAATAGAAAAATATTTATGCTTACTGGTATACAAAAATTTTTCTGCAAATATTATTAAATTTGTCTAGGGTATATGTACAATTAGAAAGTATAGTGTTTTCCTCTGAAGTCATATTTATTTAATTCATTCTCTTAGCTCCTTCTCACTCTAGAAAATCAGAGTGAAAATATGTATGTAAAAGCAATATGAGAGGAATATAGCAAAAAAGAGCTACCATGAGACAATGTTGGGGCACCCTCATTGCTCCTTGGCACTCTAAGTCAGTTCTATTTTCTGATAAATATTTTTTTCCATTTCTCTCTATAAATTTTTTTGTTAAGACCTGCTCTAGGCAAATTAATAAACAGAGCATAATTTTCCTTTGGCAAAAGCTTCCTTCTCTCCAAGCATCCTTGAGGCCCAGCCTTCTTAGTGACCTGTCAGTATCCCCTAGTCTGTCTTCCCCTACCCACCACTCCTCCTAATTTGTACTTGTGATATCTGTGCTTTTCCTCCTTGAAACTTCTGGGTACCACACCTCATTTCCTAAAAAAATTCTCTGTGTTTTCCAATAGGACAGCTAGTTAATCTAATTAACTAATGTGTGCTAATGTGTTTGCTTGAGAGAGTTAGGATTTTAACAGTGTTTTTTCAAAGCAAATTCTCCAGCTTGCATTGCCTAACTGCAAGTGTTTAAATGCTGAGAATTTCATTGAAAAAAGACAATGATCAAAGGAGAAGGTATTTGTGAGAAGGAGGAGATTACATTGCCCTCAAATCCCACCAATCTGGTAACTTCCCATTCAACTTAGCCTTGAAGATAGCAGATATGATTGAAATTATATGTACAATAAATTTAGTGTTGGAAGGGAAGCCAGCAAGAGAGGAATAAGAATGAGAGCCTCAGAGAATTGAGTGAGGCCAATGGTCTAATCACTGAGACAGATATCTGGCAGACTCTGAAAGAAGAGGAAATTGAAAAAAGATGTTCCTTAATGGCAAAACCAAATCAACATACACCATCCATTTCATTTATAGCCTGGGAAATCAGTTTGATTGCAAAAGTCAAGAAATATATTTGGATCATTTAATTTTTATTTTTACAGCTTTACTGAGGTATGTAAAATAAATGACAAGTATTAAAATTGTACAATTTGATTAGTTTGGACTTAT
Organism: Phyllostomus discolor; assembly: GCF_004126475.2. Classification (NCBI taxonomy): domain Eukaryota; kingdom Metazoa; phylum Chordata; class Mammalia; order Chiroptera; family Phyllostomidae; genus Phyllostomus; species Phyllostomus discolor. The sequence continues at coordinate 63,758,062 of NC_050198.1, read as the reverse complement.
GTATATACCAATGAAACTATCACTGCACTTGGCTGGTGTGGCTCAGTGGATTGAGTGCTAGCCTGCAAACCAAAGTGTCACCAGTTCGATTCCCAGTCAGGATACATGCCTGGGTTGTGGGCCAGGTCCCCAGTAGGGGGCACATGAGAGGAAACCACGCACTGATGTTTCTTTCCCTCTCTGCCTCTCTACCCATCTCTCTAAAAATAAATAAATAACATATTTTTTTAAAAGATGAGGTACAAATATATCACATCCAAAAGTTTCCTCATGTTTTTGTGTAATCCCCTCTCCTTTTTCCCCATCCCCAGGTCAGCAATGATCTGCTTTCTGTCATAATAGATTAGTTTAAGTTTTCTGAAATTTAAAATAAGTGACTACACAGTATATACTACTTTTGTCTGACTTCTGTTTTCAGCATAATCATTTTAAGATTTCTCCATGTTATAGATTTAGCTGTTTAGTAGTATTCCACTGTATGGGATATACCATGAAATTTATCCATATTGATGGGCATTTGGGTTCTCTCTCTCTCTCTCTCTCTTTTGCTATTAAAAATGAGCTTTCATATAAAGGCCTTTATGTGATTGATGTCTCTTAAAAGATACCTAGGAGTGAATGACTGGATCATTTGGTAGGTTCATGTTTATTTTTTTTTTTTTTGCAAATGTTTACTGGAATATTTATTATTTCTTATTGTTGACACTACACTTACATAATTGAATACTACTCGGCATGGATGGACCTGGAGAGTATTAGGTTAAGTGAAATGAGCCAGTCAGAGAAAGAGAAATACCATATGATTTCACTTATATGTGTAATCTAATAAACAAAATGAACTAACAAACAAGAGAGAAACATAACAGACTGACAGCTGTCAGAGGAGAGGTGGGTATGGGGGCTGTGTGATAAAGACGAATGGAATGAGGGAAGAAACCCTTATAGAGAGACAATAGTATGGTGATTACTAGAAGGGAAAGGGTATGGGGAGAGGTAGAAGGTAAAGGGGTGATAAATGGTGATGAAATGAAACTTGACTAGGGATGGTGAACTCATGATATAATTTACAGATGATGTATACCCCTAAAACAGACATAATTTTGTTAACCAATATCACCCTGATAAATTAAAACAAGAAAATGCCTAACTATGTATAGTGGGTTAATTAGTGCCCCCCAAAAGATAAATGCACATACCAAACATTTTTGAGGAGTCCTTGATGTTTTGCAGATAGATGATTATGTCATATGTGGATGAAGACAGTTCAACATCTTTTCCAACTTAGATGCCTTTTATTTCTTTTCCTTTCATTATTATACTGGTAAGAACGTTCAGTAAAATAGTAAATAGAAGTGGAAAAACTCACCTTTCCACACCTGATATTGTTCCACAGATTTCTGATGGTCTGTGCAGTTTTCTTGCATTTACCTCTTTGTTTTTTCAGTTTTGATAATTTCTATTCAATTTACTAACATTTTCTTTGCAGTGTCTATTCTGCTATTAATAATAACAAAGTGCATTCTTCAATTCTAATCTTCTGTTTTTCATCTCTAGAAGTTTATTTTGATTCATTTTATCTCTTTCATTTCTACATTTACTATGCATATGCTTTTCTCTAACTTCTTGAACACATATATTATATAATGATAGTATTATATGTTAATATAATACATAATAGCAGTATATATTATATTAGTATTACTAGTATTGTTAGCATTGGTATATAAGATTATTATAGTATATAATATAACACTATAACAATACTATTATATTATTAACATAATATAATAGTTATTTAATTTCTTTGTTTATTAAATATATTATCTGCCTCACTTGTTGGTCTCTTTCATTGATTGTTTTTATCATTAAGAATCATAAAACCCTGGTTGGTGTGGCTTAGTGGATTGAGTACTGGCCTGCAAACTAAAGGGTTGTCGGTTCAATTATCAGTCAGGGCACATGCCTGGGTTGCCAGCCAGGTCCCTAAGTCAGGGGCGTGCAAGTGGCAACCACACATTGATGTTTCTCTCCCTCTCTTTCTCCCCCCCTTCCTCTCTGTCTAAAAATAAATAAAATATTTTTAAAAAGAATCAAATTTTCCTGTTTCTTTACATTCCTGTTAATTTCTTACTGAATATTAGAGATTGTGAAATTTATATCACTGATGCTAGATATTTTGGTATACATTTAAATAAATTTAGACATTTGTTCCTGGATGCAGGTAAGTTACTTGGAAGTAATTTGTTCTTTTTGTGTCTTTAAAATTTCGGTAAGCAGATAGTCATTAGCTTAAGGCAAATGTGGCCCCACTATGGATGCAAATACCTTTCTGAGGATGCTATTTGATTCCCCACCTTTTAGAAGGTCTTGCTACTCTAGTTTAGTGGTAGGTACATGAGTATGCCAGCCCTCATATGACCTTCAGGGTTTTTTCTTTTTGCTCCTTTGACTGTTTTATTTCCCTGAACACAGTAGGTTCTGGACATACATATGTAGGTAAGTATATAGCCAAAAATCCAAGTGAAACCATCTGTAGCACTTCAGAACTTTATTTTTCTGAGCAGCTCTCTTCTCTATGGTACTCTACCTTATGGTATCTATCTGCTGTGATTTCCCTGAATACTGAAGTTTGTCTCAACTTTAGAAAACTGTGAGGCTCTGTTTTGGCCTGGCTTTTTGTGCAACAGCCTGAAAATTCTCCATAAAGCAAGCTCAGACAATAATAAGGCTTACCTCATTTCCCTCCTTTCTTTCAGAAATACTGTTCTATACTGTCCAACTCTTGTCCAAAGTCTTAAAACCATTCTTTAAACATTTTTATTGACTTTTAGTTAAAGCAAGAGGGTAAATCTGGTCCTTCCTATTAAGTTACAGATGAAAATGTAAGGCTAGTCAAATATTTTTATATGACAAACAAGAAAAAAATTCACAAATTGACTCAGATTTTGGTTGCAACTACCATTTAAGAAGTCACACGTATAGAGAATTAACAAGAAATTATCGATATCCTTCCAGTTCTAAATAAAGATTGCTTTTGTATTTCTATTGGGGACAGAACAAAATATTATAGAAAATTCTGTTTCCTGAATCTTAAATCTAAATCAGTTCTTCTTAACTATACATAAAATTGGGAATGTGTGTCTGTGTTTGTGGCTCTAATATTCAAGGTAATCAGTTCTCAAGACATTTTCCCATATCCAAATTTTTTATTGTTGTTCAAGTATAGTTGTTTCCATTTTCCCACCACCACTTTCCCCCACCCCACCCACCCTCACCTCCCACCACCAATCCTTCCCCCCATTGTCTTTGCCCATGATTCCTTTATATGTGTTCCCTGATGACCTTTCCCCTTCTTTCCCCTGTAATCTACCTCCCCGCTTCCTTCTGCTTACTGTCAATTTGTTCTTTATTTCAATGTTTCTGGTTATATTTTGTTTCTTTATTTTATTGATTAGGTTCCACTTATAGGTCATGGTTAATTGTAGCTTCTGTATAAATTGCCTTTTCTTGACTCATTTAACCCTCCATTATCACAAACTTAAATCAAGGATTTGTTTAATTCAAATACATATATTAAAATTTTACTTGATTTAGTTGTGTGCATGTGTCTCTTACTCCTTCTCTCTGTACACACACACATACATACACAAACACAAAATTAAACAGAAAAGTAAACAAATAATCTTAGCCTACCTCTATGAAAAAATGTAACTTTTTGAATTTCAATAGCACTTCTAGAATGATCAATGTGGTAGAGTCGCCAAGTTTCTATATGTGAATTTATTTTTTCCTGCATTTATATGTTCTTCATCAGGTTTTTCATAGCTTCCACACTGTACTATTCTGGTGTTCTGGGTATGCATACTATACAAAGTGGGCAAAGAGCCACTTTGTACCATCTGCAAACTACCAGAATGATGAATGCTGTATGACATTTAATAAAGTGGTACTTTATATTTCAGTTTTCTTATTTGTGACTTATGAGAAGGATATGCTATGCAGAAAATTATTTCAGCTTTTACTTTATTTTATTTTGTATTTCCAAATGCTTTATTGAGAACACCTTGGCATAATTAGCCTATAAAATAACTTTTGAATATGGACATAAATATTTAGTCTAGAGGCAAGGAGAGAGATATGGCACTCTGTCCTCCCTGGCCCAACGTATTTGACTTTATGTAAATGTACAAATATTTGCATGCAGCTGAGGCCCCATAAGTGTTGATTTAAAATGTCATTTTCTAAAGTCAAAGAGCATGTCCACACTAGGAATGGAATTAAAATGTGTACTCTCTGGACGTGAAATCCTATGATATTTTCATTCCACATTTGAATGTGATGTTTAAAAATATTACTGACTCACATACCAAAAAATTAATTTCTAAAACAGAAAATAAGACATCATTTAAAATTTTAGCAAATATTATTTTATTTATATTAGTGACATTTCATTCCATATTATGCATCAAGAATCTATGTTATGCACTTAATTTGGAAAATTCATAAGTTTAATTCACATTAAATCATACCTTATTTTATCAGTTAACCTTGTTTTCTATGCAATATAATTTGCAATGAAGAAGAAAAGTCATCTGTTTATACATTTGGCTATTTAACCATGCATCTAAGAGCTGGTGTTATTTATGTAAATCTTGCTAGATATTATTGTTGAACTCTTTTCTTTAAATCCACTTGCCAAAGGTAAATTAGGCCATGATTACTCACCATATAGCATCTTTTTTGTGCATAAGCTAACTGTTTCTGTCATTTGCTTATAAGCAAATGGCATATTATGTTCAAAGTGAAAAACAAATTGAGAGATCTGTGATGGCAACAACTTGCTGAAATATGGAAGGCTTTCAAACACTTCTTATTTGGTCTTGAAGACTATATTTTTAGAACTGAACTGTGGAAAAATATTATTTCCTAACTGGAAATAAATCAAAGCTGGAAGTTACCTAGTATAATCACTTTCTAAGAAACCATAAGAATAACAAAATTGCATCAGCATATGGAACATGCTATTGAATCAATCAAAACAGGAGTCATGTTGCGCTGTGGGGACATCTTTTACTTACAAAGAGGGACATACAGTTATCATAATCAGTCAACATTATTGAATGTCAGATATTGAAATGAAAATATAAACAAGTTATGACCCTTCTCATTAATTTTATAAAATCTGTTTGGAGATTATATATATACACACACACACTAATATGCTACTACTAATAATATATCTAGGAATATAGGGGAACTTGTAACTCACATGGACTAGGATGTTAAGGAAAGTCTTCATCAATACACTCATATTAAAAGTGGATCTAGTAACAAACTATAGAAATGATCCCTGAAAGTATAGTACTTGAACAACAATTAAAATTTTTAAAAACCCCGATCTAGAAGAATGGTTATTAAAGAAATAAAGATGAAGGATAACACTGAAAGCACAGGGAATCAAATGAACAAAACCACAGGCAGATGATGAAATCACATCTCTGGAATAGAGGAACTATCTGGAGAAAAAATGAGAAAAAGGATTTTGGGTTTTTCACTTAAGTAAGTTCTACAGGATTTATAATTAGCAACAAAGCAAGTGTAAGTTGTTGAGACCCTCCAATTCCAGAAAGAACAATGTGCAATATGTACTTATAGTTTTTTTTTTTTTTCAACTACTACCATAAAAACTTCAGGGATACCTATAAACCACCTTTTTGGGTTTTTAAAAATAATTTATATTTTCAATTATAGTTTGACATACAATATTCAACTCTCATGTGGCTTCTTTTTTATATCCTTTTAGGAGCTCTGTTTAGATACTCTTGAAGTGGTCCTCCAGTGTTCTATAATTTAGTTATAATTTTGATGTGGTCATGTGCGGAGGCAAACAGTGCTTATATACACATTATCTTGACTAGAAATCTAGTTTTTTTTCTTTTCTAGCTTAGAAACATATAACATTTCATCACACATCAGCATTAACAAAGATACTGTCAATCAATTTTATTTTATTATTTTTAGATTTAATTTAATTTAATTTAATTTAATTTTGTTATTGTTCAAGAACAGTTGTCTGCCTTTCCCCCCACAACTCACCCCCCACCCCAGCATCACAACCTTCTTACCCTGAATACATCCCCCCTTGGTTTTGTCCATGAGTTCTATATAGTCATTACTGAAAACTATTTTGAAATAAGTATTCAAAGATATGAAAAACAAGGACCTACATCCACTATTACTCTATCCAGCAAAGGTGTCATTTAGAATGGAAGGGCAGATAAAGTGCTTCTCAGATAAAGTCAAGTTAAAAGAGTTAATCATCACCAAGTCCTTATTATATGAAATGTTAAAGGGACTTATCTAAGAAAAAGAAGATAAAAAAATATGAACAGTAAAATGAAAACAGACTCACGACTACCAACAATTTACCCCCCTTTACCCCCCATTATCTTCTTCCACCTCCCATCTGGTTACTGTCAGTTTGTTCTTACATTCAATGTCTCTGGTTATATTTTGCTTGCTTGTTTGAATTGTTCATTAGGTTCCACTTAAAGGTGAGATCATGTGGTATTTCTCTTTCACCTCCTGGATTCTTTCACTTAGCATATAACCCTCTAGTTCCATCCATGCTGTTGTGAGTGGTATGAGCTCCTTCTTTTATTCTTTCTGCTGTGTAGTATTCCATTCTGTAAATGTACCATAATTTTTTGATCCACTGATTTACTGATGGACACTTAGGTTGCTTCCAGCACTTGGCTATTGGAAATTGTGCTGTTACAAGCATCGGGGTGCATATGTTCATTTTAACTGGTGTTTCAGGATCCTTAGGGTATAATCCCAACAGTGGTGTTTCTGGGTCAAAAGGCAGTTGCATTATTAGATTTGTGAGGAAATTCCATTTTTAATTTTGTACATAATTTGAAGTTTAATATATGTAAATAAAAATTTCATAAATATAATACATAATAGAATTTATCAGTGTCATCTTTTTAAATAAATATTTTATTGTTTTTCAATTACAGTTGTCCCAATTTCCCCCCCTTTGCTCTACTCCACTCATCTCACACCCCTCCCACAAATAATCCCCAATTTATTGTCCATGTCCATGTGCCATTCATATAATTTCTTTAACTACTTTCTTCCCATCTGTTCCACCATTTCACCCCATAACCTTCCCTCTATTCACTGTCAGTGTGTTCCTCATTCCCATGCCTCTGGTTCTATTTGGCTCATTTGTTATTTTAACATATATTATTTATTATGCTATTACAGTTGTCCCATTTTTTTCACCCATTTATTACCCTCCATCCTGTACACCCCTCCCACCATCATTCTCCCACCTTACTTAGTCCATGCCCATGGATTATATATATATATATATATATATATATATATATATATATATATTATTTGGCTCCTATATTTCCCATACTATTCTTAACCTCCCCTTGTCTATTGTGTATCTACCATTTATGCTTCTTATTCCCTGTACCTTTTCCTCCCTACTCCCCTTCCCCCTCCCCACTGACAACCTCCATGTCAGCTCTCTTTCTGTGAATATGTTCCTATTCTAGTTGTTTGCTCAGTTCGTTTTTTTGTTTGTTTGTTTGTTTTTTCTTTTTAGGTTCCATTGTTGTTGATAGTCGTGAGTCTGTTTTCATTTTACTGTTCATATTTTTTTATCTTCTTTTTCTTAGATAAGTCCCTTTAACATTTCATATAATAAGGACTTGGTGATGATTAACTCTTTTAACTTGACTTTATCTGAGAAACACTTTATCTGCCCTTCCATTCTAAATGACACCTTTGCTGGGTAGAGTAATAGTGGATGTAGGTCCTTGTTTTTCATATCTTTGAATACTTATTTCAAAGTAGTGATTTCACTCTTTCTTCCTCTCCTTAGAAAAAGTTTGTGAAGAGGATGAGTACTGTCAAAAAACTTAAATAGTCAGGACTATAAAGCTTTACTTTTAAAGTTATGGTAAACATATATGAAATGTTAAAAACAAAAACAAAATAGAGAGTTTTGGGAGTAAGGTTTAAACAATTAGAATACTTCTACAGAGGAAAATAGAAAGTGTAAGTTCTTTGTTGTTTTTTTTTAATTTTTTTTTCTGGAATGGAAGAAAAACCTGGTTACAGGAAGGGATTAGGACAGGAAAGGAAGACCTTAATGTCATGGCACCATGATCAAAAGACTTTTAAGAATAAAATTTGCCCTGGCTGGCATAGCTCAGTGGATTGAGTGCGGGCTACAAACCAAAGCATAGCAGGTTCAATTCCCAGTCAAAGCACATGCCTGGGTTGCAGGCCATGCCCCCCAGCAACTGCACATTGATGTTTCTTTCTCTCTTTCTCCCTCCCTTCCCTCTCTAAAAATAAATAAATACATAAATTATGAAAAAAGAAAAAGTGATTTTAAAAAAGAATAAAATTTATCACAGTACCAATTTTTATTAAAAAAATATCTTAGCAAATGGGAGTAGAGGGAGCATACTTCAATATAAATATAGGCATATACAAAAAACCTACAGCCAACATCATACTCAATGGGAAAAACAAAAAGCTTTCCCAGTAAGATCAGGAACAACACAATGATGTCTGCTTTTACCACTTTTATTTAACATACTACTGGAAGTCCACACCCACTGATCAGAAAAGAAAGAAAAATAAAAGGCATCCAAATTGTAAAGGAGGAAGTTAAACTGTCATTGTTTTCAGATGACATGATAGTGTACATAGAAAACCCTACTGAGTTCATAAAACAAAACAAAACAAAACAAAACCCTCAACCTAATAAGTGAATTTGGCAAAACAGTGGGATACAAATTCAATATTCAGGAATCCAGGGCATTTTTGTACACAAACAATGAAATATCAGGAAAGGAGTCAAAAGGCCTGTACTCAGAAAACTACATGATATTGAAGAAAAAAATTAATGAAGACACAAACAAATGGAAGCATGTACCACATTCATGGATTGGAAGAGTTAATTAATATCATCAAACTGTCCATAATACTGAAAGCAATTTATAGATTCAATGAAATCCTTATTAAAACACAAATGACGTAATTCACAGATGTCAAACAAATATTTCAAAAATTTATATGAAACCATAAACAACCCCTAATAGCCACAACAATTTTGAGAAAGAAGGACAAAGTAAGAGGGATCACAATACCTGATATTAATCTATATTACAAGGCCGCTTTCATCAAAACAGTCTTCTAATAGCACAGAAATCCCAGAAATAAACCCATGACTCCGTGGTGAATTCATGTTCAACAAAGGGGAATGAAGCATAAAATTGAGTAAAAATAGCCTCTTCAACAAATGGTACTGAAGGATCTAGAGAGCTTCATGCAAAAGAATGAAACTTGATCACCAATTTACAACATACACACAAAAAAACTCAATATTGATAAAAGGCTTAAATACAGGTCATGACACTATGAAAGTCCTAGAGGAAAACAAAAGCAAGACAATCACATATTCCACACAGCAATATTTTCACTGATATGTCTGTAACCTAGAGTAAGGGATATAAAGGAAAGAATGAGCCAATGGGACTTCATCAAAATAAAAAGCTTTTTCACAGCTAAGCCCTGGCTGGCATAGCTCAGTGGATTGAGCATGGGCTGTGAACCAAAGCATTGCAGGTTCGATTCCCAGTCAGGACACCTGCCTGGGTTGCAGGCCACGGCCCCCAGCAACTGCACATTGATGTCTCTCTCTCTCTCTCTCTCTCTCTCTCTCTCTCTCTCCCTCTCTCTCTCTCCTCTCCCTCCCTCCCTCCCTCCCTTCCCTCTCTAAAAATAAAAACAAAAATAAAAAAATAATAAAGTGGCAGAAAGTTGTCCTGGAAAATATGTTTAAAAAAAAGTTTTTGCACAGCTAAAGAAAACATCAGCAAAATGGAAAGCAATAAACCATAAGTGAAAATACATTTGCCAATGATACCTCAGGCAAGAGTTTCTTCTCCAAAATATATAAAGAATTCACATGAGTCCACTCCAGGAAGATAAAAAGAAATCCAATTAAAAAATGGGCAAAGGACTTGAACAGGCACTATTCCAAGGAAGACATACAGAGGACCCAGAGACATATGAAGAGATGCTCAGTATCACTAGCCATCAGAGAGATGCAAATTAAAATCACAAAAGAGTTACCACTTCACACCAGCGAGAATGGCCATCATAAACAAAGCAACAAACAACAAATGTTGGAGAGGATGTGCAGAAAAGGGAACCCTAGTGCACTACTGGTGGGGATGCAAACTAGTGCAGCCACTGTGGAAAACAGTATGGAATTTCCTCACAAATCTAATAATGCAACTGCCTTTTGACTCAGAGATACCACTGTTGGGATTATACCCTAAGGATCCTGAAACACCAATTCAAATGAACCTATGCACCCCGATGTTTGTAGCAGCACAATTTACAATAGCTAAGTGCTGGAAGCAACCTAAGGATCCATCAGTGAATGAGTGAGTCAAAAACCTGTGGTACATTTACACAATGGAATTCTATGCAGCAGAGAGAAAGAAGGAGCTCCTACCCTTTTCAGAAGCTTGGATGGAACTGGAAAACATTATGGTAAGTGCAATAAGACAGGAGGTGAAAGACAAATACCATATGATCTCACTTATAAGTGAAACCTGATCAACAAAACAAACAAACATGTAAAATACAACCAGAAACATTAAAATAAGGAAGAAACTGACAGTAACCAAGAGGAGGGCAGAGAGATATAACAGGGAATCATATGGGAAGGGCCATCAGGGAGTATGTATTAAGGACACATGGACAAAGCCAAAGGGTGTAGGATTGAGGGTGGGAGGTGGGGATGTCTGGGGTGGAGGTACATGGTGGTGTTAAAATGGAGACAACTGTACTTGAATGACAATAAAAAAAAAAAACACAGTTAAACATCTTTTAAAATAAAATAAAAAAAACCACTATTTGAAATAGATATACTGGTATTTTCTATTTTTCTTATTTTCAATAAATACAATTAAGGCTATACATATTCCACTCAGAACCACTTCATTTCTAGAGTAAGATTTTGGGATGAAGTGATCTCAGTGTTTCTTTTTTAAAGCATATTTTATTGTTTATGCTATTTTAGTTTTTCCAATTTTTCCTTCCATTTTATCACATCTGGCCTGTATACCCCCCCCCAGCCCTCTAGCCTTCCCTCCCCATTAGTTCTTGTCTGTGAGTTGTACAAATAAGTTCCTTGCCTTCTCCACTTCCTATACTAATCTTAACCTTCTCTTGTCTATTTTATGCCTACTATTTATGTTTCTTATTCCCTGTATCTTTCCCCTCTCCCTCCCCACTGAAAAACCTCCATGTGTCCACTTATTTCATTCTGTTCTTTTTTTAGCTGTTTACTTAGTTTTTATTCATTTGTTAGGATCAGTTGGTAGTTGTGAGTTTGTTGCCATTTTACTGTTCATAGTTTTCGATCTTCTTCAGTTCCTTAAATAAGTCCCATTTAGCATTCCACATAATAAGGGCTTGGTCATGATTAACTCCTCTAACTTTACTGTATATGGGATGCACTTTATCTGTCCTTCCATTCTAAATAATAGTTTTGCTGGATAGAGTAATCTTGGATGCAGGTCTTTGCCTTTCATGACTTTGAATACTTTTTTCTAGCCCCTTCTTCCCTGTAAGGTTTCTTTTGAGAAATCAGCTGATAGCCTTGTGGGCACTCCTTTGTAGGTAACTGTCTCCTTTCCTCTTGCTGCTTTTAAGATTCTCTCTTTATCTTTAATCTTGGGTAACTTAATGAGGATGTGTCTTGGTGTGTTCCTCTTTGGGTCCAATTTTTGGGGACTCTTTGGGCTTCTTGGACTTCCTGGAAGTCTATTTCCTTTGCCAGATTGGGGAAGTTTTCTTTCACTATTTTTTCTTTCAAATAAGTTTTCAATTTCTTGCTCTTCCTATTTTCCTTTTGGCACCCCCTCTGATTTGGATGTTGGAATGCTTAAACTTGTCCCAAAGTTTCTGAAGCCTCTCCTCATTTTCCAAATTCTTGTTTCTTCATTCTGGTCTGGTTGAATGTTTATTTCTTCCTTCTGGTTTAAACCTTTGATTTGAGTCCCAGTTTCCTTCCCTTCACTGTTGGTTCCCTGTGTATTTTGTTGTATTTCACTTTGGGTAGCCTTCATTTCTTCCTTCATTTTGCTACTGAGCTCAATCAGTTCTTTGAGCAGCCTGAATTCCAGTGTTTTGAATCTGCATCCAGATAGGTTTTCTTTTTTCTTTCTTTCTTTTTTTTTTTTTTTTTTGCTTAGCTCTTTTTCTGGAGTTTTGATCTGTTATTTCATTTGGGCCATATTTCTTTGTCTTGGCTCACCTGTTACGTTGTAAGGGGGTGGTGCCTTAGGCTTTTGTCAAGGCATGGCAACACTCTTTGCTGTGTTGTGGCACTTTCTGGAGGCAGGGTTCATTGAGGGAACAATGCTGTTTGCTTGCTCTGCTCTAGCCCCACTTTTCAACAAACTTACTGCCTGTGAGACTGGTAGTTTCTCCCACCGTAGCAACCCCCTCAGTATTTTACAGCTGGATTTTTGTCTTTAGTTTCCTCTTTAGTCAGCCTCACCTCTCCCATGTAGTCTGCAGCCTTGCCATGTGTCCTTTCTCCTTGGCTGCCCATCTCCTGTCTCTGCCACTCCTACCAGTCTGAGTGAATGTTTCTTTAACTCCTTGGCTGTCAGAATTCTGCAGTTTGATTTTCTGGAACTTGTAGTTGTTTATTGTTTTTAAATTGGTAGTTATCCTTATTTTGGTTGTGTGAGAAAGCAAGACATTTCTACCTATCCCTCCATCTTGGCTGGAATGTCAGGGTTTCTTCTTTCTAAATGTTCTTTTATTTTTCTTAAAGCAACTTAATTTTAAAAGTTTTTTTTTTTCAATTTCATATATATATATATATATTTTTATTTTTGGCTATTCTTTTGATTTATTTCTAGTTGGTAACACTAAGGTTGAGAGAAATAAAGTATCCTCTTTTTTCTGCATATGCATTTTATTGAATTTTTCTTTGTAACAGTGCAAAATGAATATTGTAAGTATCCTATGAAAATTCTGTAGAATTTTCAACTTATGATAGTCTCTCAAAGTAGAATTAATTTAAAAGCAATATATGTTATAAGGTTTGACCCAGTTGCCTGCAGCAGACTAATGCTTCTGCTGAGAAGAAACAGAAAAACCTGAATACAATTTAAGTTTTGTTCTGAAGTTTTCAGGATATTTTCAAAGGCAACTAGAATTTTAGTAACCAGATCTGATAATGAAGGGAATGTCATTGAAGTAAGCCAAACATTTTATTTGGTGCTTTAATTCTTGGTCTATTTGCTGATTCTTGATACCAAGAAAGAAGAAGAGAAGACAATATAGCTTAGTCAACTGCACAGATGGAGTGACAGACATTGGAGCGTCAAATGTCTGTCATTTGGTATGTCAAAGATATTATAACATGAGAGAGACTAAGATCCCACAAAGAAAGAAGACACACACATACATACACAAGATACTTTGAACCAACTTCTTCCATAAGGCCTTTTCTCACTAAGCTACATTGGTCAAGGCAGTAAAAAAAGATGAAAAGGAAAGTGGAGTTTTCCCTAGTTTTATGTACTGGGATCCATCATTAGGTAATGACAGTAGGTGACACTACATTCCATCTGTTGGAATCCATGAATAATTAAACTATATGACTAAAGATAAAATAAAAGAAGAAGCTTATACACACTGCAAAGTGGGCATGGGCCACTTCAATACATAATTGATTCCAGGTGGTGTGACCCTTTGCATAATGGATAACAGATAAAATAAATATTTTCTGGAGGAAGATGACCTCATGTAGATCCTCCATAATTTTTCATAGACAACTTTTGGTACTCAGTAAAAAAATCAAACAAAATAATAAAAATCAACTTGAAGAGAAGAATATAGACAACAAAAGATCTGCTTGGACTACAGCTATTAAGTTGTCAGACTTCGACTTTAAAATTGCTTTGACCATTATCTTCATGTATTAAAATACAATAGATAGTTAAGAAAGTAGCTTTGATTTTGTTCTAAGTGAGTGAAGGACTTTTAGACACAATTTAAGAATTGTTATGAACCCAAAGCAGTGGAATATAAAATGGCAGCCACACATAAACACATCTTAGTGAAACTGTACAGTGCTAATGTCAAAGGAAAGATCTTAAAAAAATCTAGAAATAAAGACTCTCCACCTTCAAAACAGCAACAATTAAACAGAAAACTGCAAAGCACTGCTCTAATTTTAAAAAGCTAAATAATTATAGGGATAAACCAGGCTAATGAATTGGAAGACTTTATATTGTAATTATATCAGTTCTCATCAAATTTATCTATAGATTTAATGCAATCTCATTAAAAATATCAGCCACTTTGTGTGTGTATATGTGTGATATGACAAGCACATTATAAAATGTATAAGGAAGTATAAAGACCAGCATAACCGAGATGATCTTGAACAAGAACAATGCTGGAGGAATAACACTACTAGATATTGAGACTTATTTTAAAGCTACAGTAATTAAGACACTATTCATTGTGTCATATAAACAGTTACATGATAAAGTCTCCACTAAGACTCAGTGAAGGAAAGAATAGCACTTTTTCAATAAATAATGCTGGATTAATTTAAAATCTAAATTAAACCTTGATCTCTTCCTCCAAATCAATTCCAAGTAAATTGTGACCTAAACATGAAAGTCAAAACACTAACCTTAAGGTAAATAAACTTTTAATATTAGAATACACGATGATCTTTTAAATGGGACATAAAAAGGAATATCCATGAAGAAAATGAATAATAAATTGGACTCCATTAAAATAAAAATATAGTTTTAATTTTCATCAGAAGACTTAATTTAAAATAAGAGTAACAAATGAAGCCATAGAGTAAGGAAAGATGTTTGTATTTTTTTATATACAACAAAGTACAGAACACGTAGCCAGACCAATAAGCAAATTTAAAAAAGACCCAAGAGAAATAAAAGTGTGCAAAATACTTAAATAGGCTCTTGAAAAGACGATATCCATATGGACAATATACATATAAAAATCAAGAGAATGTAAATTAAAACTACAGTAAAATGTTGCTATGTATACACTAGAATGAACACTTTCAGAAGACTGAAAATAACACATGCCAGAAAGGTTATGGATCAAGTGAACCTTTCATTTACTGTTGATGGATCTATAAATGGGTACAAACACTATGGAAAATTTGTGATATCTTCAGAAGTTGAACATGTGCAAATCATGTAATTCAACAATTTTAATTCTTAGATGCATTCCCAATAAAAATGAGGGCATATATTCACCAATGTAATATAGAAGGTTGTCCATAACGGGTTTGTACAGAATGACCCCAAATTAAAAACAATCCAAATGTTTACTAATGATAGAATGGATAAATAATATATTTACATATTATATTACTATATGGTAATAACAATGAAAAATAATGATTATATATAATATTAAGGAGAATCTCAGAAATAATATTGACTGGAGGTGTTAAATATAAGGAATACTTACTGCAAGATCATATTTCTATAAAATTAAACAACAGCTTAACAAATTACTCTATGGCATTAAAAATGTGGGTAATGATTACCTTTGGTAGGGGATAGTAACTGGTTGGAGGCATCAGGAAGGGCAAAGTTGTGTTGGTGATATTCTGTGAAAGAAGCAAATAGCACCTATGTTACAACTGAATCTTCAAAAGCAAAGACATTGGTGATCATAACACCAGGCCTTTAAAATGATGAACTGGTAGTAGAATGTTTGAAAACTTATGAAAAGGATAAAAAGATATCCAAGGCTAAAATTTCTAATTCTGAAAGATGCATTGTCACTGATAATATTTTTGAGGATTCAAATTATTGTGAATAGTATTGGCCCATTGTTAGTAAATTCTGTCAAGATATATGTACATGTAATAGTACTTTTCATATACTGATTGGAAGTAAACATGCTTAACATCTTTTTAGGGATCTTAGCTGCATATCTTAGCTATATTTTAATGATGCTTACCCATACATATTTTTAAAATTCTGTGGGCACCAAATATAAATTTATAGGTTATATATTTCATTTTATGAAATAATAATAACATATTTGCTACAGCTCACATATATTAATTATATTAATAGTATTAATAATTTTATTAATAATAATATATTAATAATACAGCCCACATGGAACTGTTATCTGAACTTCGCATCATTCAATTATTCATATAGAAAACATATTGAGAAGCTACTGTTCATTATATACCATAATAGCCAAAGAAATAAAGTTGTAATATCTATCCATAAGAATTATCTGACAATTTGTTGTTAAAAACATAAGCAAACATGTGAGAAGTCCAGAAAACTGGTTAAGAGAATAACATTTAAAGATAAATTAGGTTAAAAAACAAGTTTTGCCATTTGTTAACTGTGTGACTTTAGACAATATGTTTAATCACTTTATGCCCATTTCTTCATCTTGTAATAATAATAGTGCCAACTAACAGGGTCATTGTGAAGACTAAATTGAAGGAAATGGGACAGGTATGTTGCTTAGCACAATGTCTAGCATGTAGTAAATATCTAATAAAACCTGATTATTTTTATTATGAAATCACCATACATTGTAATATATTTTATGATAGGTTTTATGTTTTATATGGTTTTATGTAAACCCAGAATAAAGGTAACAAACTGAACCTTGGTTGTTTAGGGAAAATAATTCTCTAGATGACATATTCTAAGGTCACAATTTAATCAATTTTTGTTGCTTACCTACTAGTGCTAGGTATTATGCTGGGTTTCTTTTTTATATTTTATTTATTTTTAGAGAAGGAAAGGAGGGGGGAGAGAGAGTTAGAGAGAGAGAGAGAGAGGAAGAGAAATATCAATGTGCGGTTGCTGGGGGTCATGGCCTGCAACCCAGGCATGTACCCTGATTGGGAATCGAACCTGCAACACTTTGGTTTGCAGCCCGCACTCAATCCACTGAGCTATGCCAACCAGGGCTAATTATGCTAAGTTTTAAAGAAGTAATGTGAACAAATTCTTCACTGTTCACTGGAGAGATAGACAATTGCAATGCAGTAAGATACATGCTGAAATTGGGTAAATAAGTAGGTGCTTTGCTTAAGAGTTTCCTAATAAGTTATGAGAAATACAGCATCCTCTCTTTCACACTGGATATTGAGAATGCATGATATGTTATTCAAGGGTCTAAGATGTCCTGCAGGAATAAAAACAAAACACAAGAAAAAACAATAACAATCCAGCATCTCCAAAATTTATTTGTGAATGGATTCTCTTTATTAAGGTATACTAACTCTGCTCCTCTGAACATAAGTTTAGGAAGTCTTGCAATAAAAGTAGCAGTAGCATTTGAGATGAATGGCAATCCCTCTTCTCAACCTCATTAGCAAAGGTGATTAGAAGAAGAAGCTGCTAGGTCTATTAGCTTTGCTTTTTCTTAGTCTGACTCCTTTTTCAGGCAGCAAGATAACTATCTCCAGATCATTTAACCATCAACTTCTTTGAGGTGAACAATATCACTACTAGTCAAATTTGCCAAGTCACCAAATCCACACAAACCTTCTCCTGAAATTATCAATATGCAGTCTTACTAGTGCTTTCCAGTCCAGAACAAATGGGGGCAGTCTGCCCCTTTTCTTGGCTGCTATTTGACAGAGCAATTACTGTATTTCACATAAGTGACTAAAAGGAAATAAGGACAGTGGCTAGATTTTTCAGAAAACGTTTCTGTCACAAGATAAAGATACTAATGAGAAATACTTTAAAATTCAGACTCTTGTGCATGTGAATTTTTATACATCTCTATTTTATTTTTTAGACTTTTGAAATTCAAAATACATAAATGATGGAAGTTCTTTTCTTTTTTTTGGAAAATACATGACAAATAATAGGATGCTAGATTCAAATTAAGAATCTGAGTTTCTAATTTTCATTCTACAATACACTTAACATATACTATTAGGCAATAAATTAACATAACCACTTGAATTAGGCTTAAATCCTTTGGTGAATTAAAGTCAACCTATCTTTTAAATTTTATTTATTTATTTTTGATTTCAGAATTTCCTTTTTTTCTTTTAAATATATTTTATTGATTATGCTACTGCAGTTGTCCCATTTTCCCCCTTTATTCCCCTCTACCTTTCACTGCCCACCCACCCTTCCTCCACCTTAGTTCATGTACATGGGTCATACATATACATTCTTTGGCTTCTAGATTTTCTATAGCATTCTTAACATCCCCCATCTATTTTCTACCTACTATTTATGCAACTTATGCCCTGTATCCTTTCCCCCATTTTACCCCCTCCACCTCCCTACTGATAACCCTCCATGTAATCTCCATTTCTGTGACTCTGTTCCTGCTCTAGTTGTTTGTTTAGTTTCTTTTTGTTTTTGTTTTTAGGTTCAGTTGTTGATTTGTTGTCATTTTATGGTTCACATTTTTCATCATTTCCTTTCTTTAGATAAGTCCCTTTAACATTTCTTATAATAAGGGTTTGGCGATGATGAACTCCTTTAACTTGACCTTATTTGGGAAGCATTTTATCTGCTCTTCCATTCTAAATGATAGCTTTGCTATCATGCAGGTCCTTGCCTTTCATGACTTCAAGTACTTCTTTGCAGCCCCTTCTTGCCAGTAAGATTTCTTTTGAGAAATCAGCTGATAGTCTTGTGAGAAATCCTTTGTAAGTAACTATACTTTTCTCTTGTAGCTTTTAAGATTATCTGCTTCTCTTTAATTTTGGCTAATGTAATTATAATGTGCCTTGGTGTGTGCTTCCTTGGATCCAAATTCTTTGGGGCTCTCTGAGCTTCCTGGACTTCCTAAAAGTCTATTTTCTTTTCCAGGTTGGGGGAGTTCTTCATTATTTTTTCAAATAAGTTTTCAATTTCTTGCTCTTTCTCCTCTCCTTCTGACACTCCCATGATTCAGATGTTGGATAAAAAGTCAATATTCAGAAATGAATGGCAATCTTTTATATCAACAATGAAATATCAGGACAAGAAACTAGGGAAAAATCCATTTTCTATACCAACAACAAAAAGTGTACCTAGGAATAAATTTAACCAAGGATGTATAAAACCTGTACTCAGAAAACTATAGAACACTAAACAAAACAAAACAAAACAAAACAAAACACAACTAATTGAGGAAGATACAAATAAATGGAAGCATATATCATGTCCATGGATTGGAAGAATTAACATCATAGAAATGCCTAAGCAATCCAAGCAATCTATAGATTAAATGCAATTTCTA
Organism: Phyllostomus discolor; assembly: GCF_004126475.2. Classification (NCBI taxonomy): domain Eukaryota; kingdom Metazoa; phylum Chordata; class Mammalia; order Chiroptera; family Phyllostomidae; genus Phyllostomus; species Phyllostomus discolor. Next base: position 63,738,703 of record NC_050198.1, on the reverse strand, counting down.
TTAAAATACTGATGGTATATTTCACAAACATAGAACAAATATTCCAGAAACTTATATGGAACTAAAAAAGACCCCAAATAGCCTCAGCAATCCTGAGAAAGAAAATCAAGGTTGGAGGAATCACAATATCTGATATTAAACTGTACTATAAGGCTACTGTAATTAAGGCAGTCTGGTACTGACATAGAACAGAAATATAAATCAATGGAACAGAACAGAGACCCCAGAAATAAACCCATGTCTTTATGGTCAATTGTTATTCAACAATTAAACAAAGGGAGCACAAGAATGCAGTGAAGTAAAAACAGTCTTGAACAATGATTAAAATAAAAAAAAATGTGGCTTCTAGAAAATTAAAAAAAAAGAATATTAAAAGCAGCAAGAGAAAAGGAGACAGTTATCTACAAAGGAGTTCCCATCAGACTGTCAGCTGATTTCCCAAAAGAGACCTTACAGGCAAGAAGGGGCTGCAAAGAAGTATTTAAAGTCATGAAAGGCAAGGACCTGCATCAAGGATTACTCTATCCAACCATGTAGAATGGAAGGGCAGATAAAGTACTTCCCAGATAAGGTCAAGTTAAAGGAGTTCATCATCACCAAGCCTTTATTATTTGAAATATTAAAGGGACTTATCTAAGAAAAAGAAGATAAAAATATGAATAGTAAAATGACAACTCACATTTATTAATAATCACACCTAGAACAAGAACAAAAATAAGCAAACAACTAGAACAGGAACAGAGTCACAGAAATAGAGGTCACATGGAGGGTTATCAGTGGGGGAGTGGGGGGGAAAGAGGGGGAAGAGTTTCAGTGACTAAGCATCATAAATGGTAGGTAGAAAATGGACAGGGGAAGGTTAAGAATAGTATAGGAAATGCAGAAGCTGAAGAACTTATATGTATGATCCATGGACATGAACTAAAGGGGGGTATGGGTGGGAGAGGGTGTGCAGGGTGGAGGGGAATAAAGGGGGTGAATGGGACAACTGTAATAGCATAATCAATAAAATATATTTAAAAAACAGTCTCTTCAATAAATGATGTTGGGAGGACTGGACTGGTGCCTGCACACTACTGGGGCACAAATTTACACCATACAAGAGAATAAACCCAAAAATAATAAAGGACATAAATACAAGACATGGTACTACAAAAGTCCCAGTGAAAATAGCCAGTAAAGTTTCAGACATCCCATGTAGCAATATTTTTGCTGATATATCTCCTTGGCAAGGGGATTAAAAGCAAACAATAAACAAATGGGCTAACATCAAATTTAAAAAAAATGCACAGAAGCCATCATCACAATGAAGACGGGACTCGCTCTAAGGTAGAACACCTTTGCCAATGATGCAAAGAGGTTAATATCCAAAGTGTGTACAGAAGTCATATGATAACAGCAGGAAGAAAAACAACCCAATTGGAAAATGGGCAAAGGACCTGAATAGATGCTTCTCCAAAGAGGACTTACACATGGACCATAGAAATATTTTTAAAATGCTCAACACCACTACCCATCAGAGAGATGCACATTAAAACCAAAATGATATATCACCTTACACATATCAGAATGGCTATCATTAATAAATCAACAAACACCAAGTGTTGCCAAATATATGGAGAATAGTGAATGTTAGTACACTGTAGGTGGGAATGCAGTCTGATGAAGCCACTAGGAAAGCAGCGTGGAATTTCCTCAAACTTTTAAAAATGGAACTGCCTTATGACTCAGAGATTCCACAGCTGAAACAATACCCTAAGAATCCTGAAACACCAATTTAAAAGACACATGCACCCCTATGGTCATAGCAGCACATTTTATAATACCCAAGTGTTGGAAACAGTCTGAGTGCCCATCAGTAGATTAGTAGATTAAAAAAAAATGTTTTACATTTTCACAATGGAATACTACACAGGAGAATGAAAGATTGTCCTACTTTTTGCAACAGCATGGATGGAATTGGAGACTACTATGCTAAGTGACATAAGCCAGTCAGTGAAAGACAAACACCATATGACCTCACTTATATCTGGAATCTAATGAACAGACTAGATTAATGAGAAAAATAGAATCAGAGACATAGAAACATGGAAGAGACTGACAGCTGTAAGAGAGGAAGATAGAGAGGGCTAATGGTGGAAGGATAAGGAAGGGATTAGTCAAAGAACATGTATGAATGGCTCATGGACATAGTCAATAAGAGAGGGTTGAGTGTGGGAGAGAGGGGTGGGCTGGGAGGAGGAAGAAAAAGGGGAAAATGAAATTGGGACAACTGTAATACAATAAACAATAAAAAAGTTAGAAAAAAGTTTATTCTTTTGATGGCTGAATAATATTTTATTTTATTTTACCTCATTTTATTTTGCATTTAGTTTTATTTTGCTTTGTAAATCCTGATTTTTTTTCTACAAATTGATGATTTGTGGTGACTCTGTTTTGAGCAAATTTATTGGCATAATTTTTCCAACAAAATTTGCTCACTTTGTGCCTGTGTTATATTTTGGTAATGTTCACAACACCTCAAATTTTCATTATTATTTTATTTTCTATTGTTATCTGTGATATGTCATCTTTCATGTTGCTGTTGTAATCATTTTGGGGCACACAAACTGCTTCCATATAAGACATAACCTAATTGATAAATATTATCTATGTTCTGACTGTGTCTCTCATCAGCTTTTCTCCCATTTCTCTCCCTTTAAATCAGGGCAATTAATAACCCCACAATAATCTTTAATTGTTCAAGTAAAAGGAAGAGTCACATGTTTCTCATTTTTAAATCAAAAGCTAGAAATAATATACCATAGTGAGAAAGATATGTTGTAAATTAAGACTGGTAAAAACTAAGACTCATGCAAAATAGTTAATCAAGTTATGAACGCAAAGAAAAGTTCTTGAAATAAATTAAAAGTGCTACTTCAATGAACACATGAATGATAAAAAGTCAAACAACATCATTGCTGATATGGAGAAATTTTAATGATCTGGATGGAAGATTAAGTCAGCCACAGCATTCCTGTAAGCCAAAGCTTAATTCTGAGTAGGTTCCCAACTTTCTTCAATTCTACGAAAACTGAGAGAGATGAAGATAAGAAAAAAAGTTTGAAGCTAGCATATGTTGGTTGATAAGGCTTAAAGAAAGAAATCATCTCCATAACATAAAAGTGCAAGTTGGTGCAGCAAGTGCTGATGTACCAGGTATAGAAAATCACCTAGAAGATCTAGATAAGGTAATTAATAAAGGTATTTACACTAAATAGATATTCAATGTAGACAAAACTGCCTTATATTGGAAAATATGACCTCTAGTTCTTTCACTGATAGGAGATATCAATGCCTGGCTTCAAAAAAAAAAGTGGGGGGAGCTAACTCTTGTTAAGTACTAACACAGCTGGTGACTTTAAGTTGAAGTTGATGCACATTTACCTTGCTGAGGTCCTTAAGAATTATCCTAAACATTTGCATCTGTCTGATAGCTAGCAATATTGAACATCTTTTCATGTGTCTCTAGATCCTTTGTATGTCCTCCTTGGAGAAGTGTTTGTTGAAGTCCTTTGCCCATTTTTTAATTGGGTTTCTTGTCTTCTTAGAGTGGAGTCATGTAAGTTCTTTATATATTTTGGAGATTAAACCCTTGTCTGAGGTATCATTGGCAAATATGTTTTCCTATACAGTTGATTCTCTTTTTATTTTAATACTGTTTTCTTTAGCCATGAAGAAGCTTTTTATTTTGATGAGATCCCATTTGTTTATTTTTTTCCTTTATGTCCCTTGCTCTAGGGGACATGTCAGTAAAAAAGTTTCTGCATGAAATATCTTAGATTTTCCTTCCTATGTTCTCCTCTAGGACCTTAATGGTGTCATGGTTTATATTTAAGTCTTTTATTCATCTTGAATTTATTTTTGTGTAAGGTGTAAGTTGATGCTCAAGTTTCATGTTTTTGCACGTAGCTGTCCAGTTCTCCCTACACCATTTGTTGAACAGGCTATTTTTACTCCATTTTATGTTGCTGTCCCCTTTGTCAAATATTAATTGACCATAGAATCTTGGGTTTATTTCTCGGTTCTCTGTTCTGTTCCATTGGTCCATGCACCTGTTTTTATGCTCATACTAGGTTGTTTTGATTACAGTGGCATTGTAATATAGTTTAGTATCAGGTAATGTGATCTCTCCTACTTTACTCTTCTTTTTCAAAATTGCAGCAGCTGTTCGGGGTCGTTTATGGTTCCATAGAAATTTTTGAAGTGTTTATTCTATGTCTGTGAAATATGCCATTGGTACCTTAAGAGGTATTGCATTGAATGTGTAAATTGCTTTGGGTAGTATGGACATTTTGATGATGTTAATTCTTCCAATCCATGAACATGGTATATGTTTCCATTTGTTTGTGTCTTCCTTGATTTCTTTCCTCAGCGTTATGTAGTTTTCTGAATACAGGTCTTTTACCTCTTTGGTTAGGTTTATTCCTAGTTATTTTATTTTTGTTTTTGCTATATCAAATGAGATACCACTTCACACTGGTCAGAATGGCCATCATAAACAAAGCAACAAGCAACGAGTGTTGGAGAGGTTGTGGAAAAAAGAGAACCCTAGTGCACTGTTGGTGGGACTGCAGACTGGTACAAACACTATGGAAAACAGTATGGAACTTCCTCAGAAAACTAAAAATGGATCTGCTTTTTGACCCAGCAATTCCACTGCTGGGACTATATTCTAAGAACCCTGAAACACTAATCCAAAAGAACCTATGCACCCCAATGTTCATAGCAGCACAATAGCCAAGTGCTGGAAGCAACCTAGGTGCCCATCAGTAAATGAATGGATCAAAAAACTATGGTACAGTTTCACAATGGAATTTTATGCAGCAGAAAGAAAGAAGGACCTCCTACCCTTTGGAACAGCATGGATGGTGCTGGAAAGCATTATGCTAAGCAAAATAAGCTGGGCAGTGAAAGACAAATACCACATGATCTCACCTTTAACAGGAACCTAAACAACAAAATAAACAAGCCACAAAATAGTCAAAGACACTGAAATAGAGGACAGTCTGACAGTGACCAGAGGGGACAGGGGAGAGAATTTCAGGGAAGAATGGGAAGGGTTTACAGGAACAAATATAAAGGACACATGGACAAAAACTAGGTGGGGGTGGAAATGGGAGGGAGGTGGGGAGGGATGGGTGAGTGGGATGGAATGGGAGTAAGGGACAGAAGAATGTACTTGAACTATTATTAAAATATAATAAAAAAGTATTATGCTAAATATACTTCTCCTGTGCTCTGTAAATCATACAACCAAGCCTGGATGACAGCACATCTGTTAAAACATGGTTTACTGAATAGTTTAATCTCACTGTTGAAACCTACTGCTCAAAAGAAAAGAGTTTTTCCCAAATAATTACACTCATTGGCAATGCACCTGATCACCCAAGAGCTCTGATGGGAAAATACAATGAGAATGATGTTGTTTTATGCCTGCTGACACAACATCCATTCTCTAGCCTATGGATAAAAGAGCAATTTTAATAAATACATATCCTAAGGCAATAGCTGCTATAAATAGTAATTTTTCTGACGGATCTAGGAAAAGTGAATTGAATATCTTCTATAAAGGATTCACAATTCTATACGCTATTAAGAACATCATGATTCATAGCATGAAATAAAAATATCAACATTAATAGGAGTTTGGAAGATGTCAAACCTCGTGGATAATGTTGAGGGATTCAAGACTTCAGTGGAGGAAGTAACTGCAGATATGGTGGAAATAGCAAAAAAAGTAGATGTAGAAGTAAAGCCTGAATATTAGACTGAATTGCTGAGTCTCACTGATTTTTTTAAATTACATTTTATTGATTATGCTATTACAGTTGCCTGAATTCTCCTCCCTTTGCTGCCCTCCACCCAGCACCCCCTATTCCCTCAAGAATCCCCACATCATTGTTCATCCATGGGTCATGCATGTAACTTATTTGGCTACTCCATTTTGTATACTGTACTTTACATCCCCACAACTATTCTGTAACTACCAACTGTATTTCTTAATCCCTTCACTTTTTCAGCCATTTCCCTAGAACCCCTCCCCTCTAGCAACCATCAATATTGTCTGTATCTATGCTTCTATTTCTGTTTTGTTTGTTTGATTAGTTTGTTGTATAAATTCAATTTTTGATAAATATGTATTTATTGCTATTTTATTGTTCATAGTTTGAACTTCTTTTTCTTAAATTAGTCCTTTTAGCATTTCATATAATAAGGGCTTGGTGATGATGGACTCTTTTAGCTTTTCTTGTCTGGGAAGCTCTTTATCTTCCCTTGATTCTAAATGATAACTTTGTTGGGTAGAGTAATCTTAGTTGCAGGTCCTTGGTTTTCATCACTTTGAATACTTCTTGCCAGTACCTTCTAGTCTGCAGGGTTTCTTTCGAGAAATTAGCTAATAGTCTTATTTGAACTCCTTTGTAGGTAATGATCTGCTTTTATCCAGATGCTTTTATTTTTTTATAATTTTTATTGTTATTCTATTAAAGAATAAAAAATGCAGACTAGGAGTTACTGGCAAGAAATATTCAAAGTGATGAAAAGCAAGGACCTGCAACTAAGATTGCCCCCATTTTCCCTCTTCACCCTCCTTCATTTAGCTCACCCCTGCACCCAGTGAGTCTCTATTCCATTGTCCATGTCCATGAGTCATTCATTCTATCACTATCTTTAATCTGCAGCCTTTTAATTATGATGTGACTTGATGTGGGCCTCTTTGCAGCCATCTTGTTTGGGGCTCTCTGTGCTTCCTAAATTTGTATGTCTATTTCCTTCACCAAATTAGGGAAGTTTTCTTTCATTATTATTTCAAGTAGGTTTCCAATTTCTTGTTCTTTCTCTTCTCCTTCTGGCACCCCTATGTTTCAAATGTTGGTACACTTGAAGTTGTTCCCAAGGCTCCTTATACTATTCTCATTTTTTAAAATTGGATTGTTTTTTCTTGCTATTCTGATTGGCTGTATTTTGCTTCCTTATGTTCCAAATCATTCATTTGATTCTCAAATTTGTCTATTTTACTGTTGATTCCTTATAAATTGTTCTTTATTTCAATTAGTATATCCTTCATTTCTGACTGGGTATTTTTATGCTGCTGAGGTCCTCACTAAGTTCCTTGAACATCCTTTTAAACAGTGTTTTGAACTCTGTATCTGATAGATTTCTTTTCTCTATTTTGTTTATTTTTTTTCCTGGAGTTTTGTTCTGTCCTTTATTTGGCCATATTTTTTGTCTCCTCATTTTGGTAGCCTCCGTGAGTTTGTTTTTATGTATTAGGTGTAATTGCCATGACTCCATTTATTGGTAGTGTGCCCTAATGTAGTAGGTGTCCTGTAGGGTCCAATGGCATAGCCTTCAAGTACCCAGGCTAGGTACTTGAAGTATGTCCTTTGTGTGGGATGAGTAGCCATTCTTCTTGTAATTGAGACTTGATTGCTATTGGAAGGACAATGAGAGAGACTTACCCATGCCAGTCAACTGTAATTTCTGGCTGTGACCACTGATCATCAGCCTCTACCCTCTGTGGAAGATCAGATGTGCCTGAACCCACTCCACAGAGCATGACTTACTTCAGTAGGACTCTGGTGCCTGCTGAGCCTGCTCCTTGAGTGTGTCACTTGTGGGTCACTAGGTGGTGGTGCTCTGATGTGGTCTGTAACTGTCCACTGGGTGTGTAGGTTCTCTTGTTTACCAAGAGCTGCAGGCCAAGGTCAATCCATGTTGTGTTCTATCTGGGGCTACTTGGCATAAGCTATAAAACATCTGTAGATGGTTGCTACTTGTTCTGGGATTGGAGATGCCCGTGCTTGGCCAGGCTGTGATCAAAGGCCAGCTGATGCTAGTACCAAGCTTGGGACCAACTGATGAGAGGTACAAGGGATCACTGAGGTCAACTGCTGCTTGTTTGAGAAGATTTATGAAGATCTGAAGTATTATCTCAGTGAGTCTGAGTAAGTCCATGCATGATCTCTTTAAGAGGAACTGCTTGGGAATACAGCAGTTTCTTCCACAAACTCAATCCCTACTAGTTTTTATAGTCAGAAGTTAAGGGGACTTATCCTCCTGTCATTGGAACCCTGGCATAAGGGGCCTGGTGTGGGGCTTAGATCACTCACTCCAGAGGTATCCCTCCCAATTTTTATCCACCACACATCAGTGTGGGACCAGCTCATTCCATGTCTCCACCCCTCCTACCAGTCTGGATGGGTGTGGTTCTTATTAGTTACCTTTAATTCCTTAGTGATAGAACTTCCATTCAGTTCACTTTCTGACAGTTTTGAGTGATGGTTGTTCTGCAGAAGAGTTGTAATTTTAATGTATTTCTGGAAGGAGGCAAAGTATATTTACCTAGGATGCCATCTTCTCATTATAAAATTTTAATGGATAAGGAGTTGCTTCATATGAGTTAGCAAAAGAAAAAAAATGGCTCCTTGAGATAGAACCTACCTCTAGTGAAGATGCTCTGAAGATTTTTGAAGTGATGACAACAAATGAACTAAAATATTCCATAAATTTATTTGCTAAAGCAGTGGTGGGGTTTGAGAGGCTTGACTCCAATTTTGAAAGAAGCTGTACTTTGGGAAAATATAATCAAACAGCATTGCATGCTACAGAGAAAACAGGAAAGGAAGAACCAATCAATGTGGAAAATTTTATTGCCTTCTTTTTTGCATCTCTACTTTTTATTTTATTTTTATTTTAAAATTAAATTTATTGGGATGACATTGGTTAATAACATCATACATGTTTCAAGTGTACATTTTTTATGGTACACAATCTGTATATTGCACTGTGTTCACATCACACATAGTCACATAATTTTTATAACCATATATTTGCTTTCTTATATTAAGAAATGTCACAGCCACCCTTACCTTCAGCAACCACTGTCATGATCAGTCATCAACCATCTACGTAAAGGCAAGGCCCTCCACAAGCAAAAATACTACATCCTGTTGAATGTTCAAATGATGGTTAATATTTTTTAGCAATATAGGATTTTAAAATTAAGGTATGTAAATTTTTATAGACATAATGCTATTGCACACTTAACAGGCAAAAGTACAATGTAAACTTAACTTTTATATACACTGCAAAATCAAAAGTTTGTGTGACTCACTTTTTTGTGATATTTGCTTTATTGTGGTTGTCTGGAACTGAACTCACATTATCTCTGAGGTATGCCTGTATTACATTTTGCTTATCCATTTATCAGTTGAAGGATCTTTGAATTATTTCATCTTTTGGGGTATTATGAATAGTGTTTTTATGATCATCAGTGTACAATATTTTGTATAGACATATTTTTTCCTTTGGGTAAGTATCTAAGAGTGTATCGTTGGGTCATATGAAAATTCCACAGTTAGTCATTTGATAATCTGCCAGACTTTTTTAAAGCAGCTGCTCCATTTTACATCTCTCATAGCAGTGTATGAAACTTCTAATTCCTGTACATCCTCTGTAGCACTTGTTTCTATCTTATTTTTTTTATTATAACAAACCTAGTAGGTGTGAAATTATTATTTCTCATTGTGGTTTTGATTTGCAATTCCCTGAACACTAAAATGTCAATCATACTTTCATTTGTTTACTTTTTTTTTTACTTCTCCTTTTCTAGAGTTTATTTCTTAGTTTAACTTCTCCTTTTCTAGTGTGTTAATGTGAAATATTAGGTTGTTGAATTCGAATCTTTCTTCTTTCTTAATATTCACATTGATAGCTATAAATTTCTCTCTAAGTACTATGTTAGTTGCATCCTATAATTTTTTTAGATTGTGTCTTTATTTTCACTTGTGTAAAAGTATATTCTAATTTTCCTTTTAATTTCTTCTTTGACCCATTGATTATCTATGAGTATGTTGAATAATTGCTACAATTGTGAATTTCAGAAAAAGAAATTGCTATTAATTTTTACTCCTATTCCATGTGGACAAAGAACATACTTTGTATGTCTTATAATCTTTTAATTTCATTGAGGTTTGTTTTATGACCTAGATTATGCTCTATACTGGAGAATGTTCTGTGTACATTTAAGAAAATGATAGCTTTGGCTGGTGTGGCTCAGTGGATTGAGTGCTGAGCTGTGAACCAAAGGTTGCTGGTTCAATTTCCAGGCATGGTACATGCCAGGGTAGTGGGCCAGATTACTGGTAGGGGGCACATGAAAAGAAAGCACACATTGATGTCTCTCTTTCTCTCTTTCTCCCTCATTTCCCCTCTCTACAAAAATAAATAATAAAATGTTTTTTAAAAGAAGAATATATATTATGTCTTTGGGTATTTATAGATGTCTGGTTAGATCTAGTTAGTTTATAGTGTTGTTGAAGTCTCTTGTTGATCTTCTGTCTAGTTGCTCTATTCATGATTGAAAGTGGAATATTACAGTTTACAACCATTATACTCAAATTAGTTATACCTTTATTTCAGTCATTTTTTTGCCTCTTGTTTTATGGTGCTCTGTTATTACATGCATCTATGTTTTATAATACTTATATCTTCTTGATGGATTGGCTTGCATGATATATTTTTTCTGTAATTTTACTTTCAATCTATTTGTACATTTAAATCTAAAGTGTGTCTCCCATAGTTGAATCCTGTTTCTTTTTAACCAAGCCTAACAATCTCTTTTGAGTGGATCACTTAATTTGCTAACATTTATTGTTATTATCAACAGTTGAATTTATGTTTATAATTATATTTTTTGTTATATGTATGTATGTGTGTGTATATATATATATATATATATATATGTATATATATATATATATATATATATATATTATGTGTTTGGTCCCTCTATTCCACTTTTATTTCTTTCATATTAAGTGAATATTATCTAATGTATTATTTCATTTTCTTTAGCAGTTTTTTTCATAGTATTTATTTTATTTTGAACATTTGGTCTAGGGATTACCATATACATTTTAATGTATCTAATTTAGCTTCCAAGTTATACTAGTTTAATTCTATTATATTATACATATTACATCTATTAATGTTAAAACATAACAATATATTATTTTAATTATTACATTTATGGTAATTTTTGTAGCTTAACTTAGCTTTGCTCCCACCTACTTTCTTTTTCTGTTATTGGCAAATATATTACACATAGATTACATTTTTATACATTATATGTTAAACTATAATACATAAGATACATATTATTTTATACAATTAATTTTAAATTTATGCAGATAGCCCTGGCTGGTGTAGCTCAGTGGATTGAGCGCGGGCTGGGAACCAAAGTGTCCGAGGTTCGATTCCCAGCCAGGGTACATTCCTGGGTTGCAGGCCATAACCTTCAGCAACCGCACATTGATGTTTCTCTCTCTCTCTCCCCCTCCCTTCCTTCTCTCTCTAAAAATAAATAAATAAAATCTTTAAAAAAATTATGCAGATAGAAGAGGAAATGTATATATACTGTCCGTTACTACTGTATAATTACTCTGTATTTTTAACATAGATTTAAATATTATCTGATGTCACTTGTTTTCAGCCTGAAGATAGAACTTCTTTTATTATTTATTGCAAGACAGTTCCACTAACAATACATCTCTGTTTTTGTGTATCAAGGAAAGTCTATTTAACATTCATTTTAGCAAAATAGCTTTGCTGGATATAGTATTCTTCATTGAAAATTTTGTCCTTTGAGCACTTTGCCTTCTGGACTTCATTGTTTCTACTGAGAAGTCAGCTATTAAAGTTATTGTGGTTTTCTTGTAAATAATGGGTCAGTTTTCTTTTGCTCCTTTTAAGACTTTTGTCCTTATTTTGCCTTTCTGTATTTGTATTTTGTATGTATTTGTGACTGTCTTTGTGTTTATCTTAGAGTTTTTTAAGTTTTTTAAGATATATAGGTTATTGTATTAAACACAGTTGTTAGGTTTTTAGCCACTGTTTCTTAACATATTTTTCTACTTTTATCTTTCTCTTATTTCCTTATTGTAGATCCATAATGAATATTTTGTTCACTTGACAGTAAACACATTTCTCTCATTTTTCTTCATTTGTTTTTCCATGTTTTTCAGTCCACATGATCTCCATTGATATTTCTTAAAACTTGCTTAATCTTTCTGCTACCCATTCAGATCTACTGTTGAGGACCTCTACTGAGTTATTTCATTTTAATTATTATGATTTTCAACTCTATCATTTCCATTTGGTACTTTTGTGGAATTTCTGCCTTTTTAATGCTATTCTCTATTTTATGCAACATTGTTGTCATGCCTTTTTTTTTACCTCTTTAAACATGGCTTCCTTCAATTGTGTGACATTTATAATGGCTAATTTACAGACTTTTTCAGATAAATCTAAAATCTCCAAAATCTTATCACTGTCACAGGCACTTTCTGTCATGTTTTTTTTTTTTTTTTCTCCTTTCATGGATGGATGTATTGTCCTGTTTCTTTGCATACCTAAGAATTTGTTATTGTAAACTGAACATTTTAGATAATATATTGAGACTTCTGAACCAAGATGGAGGCATAAGTAGACACACTGTGCTCCTTGCACGACCAAAAGAAAGACAACAAATTTAAAAACTAAAACCAACCAGAACTGACAAAAAATTGAACCGTATGGAAGTCCAGCAACCAAGGAGTTAAAGAAGGAAGATTCATCCAGACCAGTAGGAAGGGTGAAGATGGGCAGCTAGGTGGAGGGTACTTGTGACAATGCAGTGGCTGGAGGACTGGGGTGGGCAAGGCGGCAGCTGGTGGACCTGGAGAGGCGGTGGCTTGCAGACTGGGCAGTCTTACATTCACATGAAGATAAACTGGGTGGAACAACTGGTGAACAAGATAGGCCACACAACCCAGGGTGCCAATATGGGAAGTAAATCCTCAAAGCCTCTGACTTAAAACACCTGTGGGGATTGAAGTGGTGGAAGAAACTTCCAGCTTCCCAGGAGAATTTGTTGGAGAGACCCACAGGGTCCTAAAACATACACAAACCATCCACCTGGGAATCAGTACTAGAAGGGCCCAATTTTATTGTGGGTAGCAGGGGAAGTGACTGAAAACTGGCAGAGAGCAAAACAAGTGTCACTGTTTCATCTTGGACCCCCACCCTGCATACAGCACCACAGCGCAGCAACATAGGTTGACTGGCCCTGGTGAAAACATAAGGCTCCACCCCTTACCACATAACAGGCCTGCGAAGAGAAAAAAAAAATGACCCATAAGAAAGAAAAGATCAAAGCTCCAGAAAAAAATACAACTAAGTGACGAAGAGATAGCCAACCTATCAGATACAGAGTTAAAAACACATGTAATCAAGATGCTCACAGAATTGATTGAATATGGTCACAACATAGAGGAAAAAATGAAGGCTATGAAAAATGAAAATCTATAGGGAACCAGCAGTGACCAGAAGGAAACCAGGATTCAAATCAACAGTTTGGAGCAGAAGGAAGAAAGAAACATTCAACCAGAACAGAGTAAATAAATAAGAATTCAAGAAAATGAAGAGAGGCTTAGGAACCTCCAGGACATTTTTAAACATTCCAATACCCAAATCATAGGGGTGTCAGAAGGAGAACAGGAAGAGCAACAAAATGAAAGCTTATTTGAAAAAATTATGAAGAACTTCCCTAATCTGGCAAAGAAAATAGACTTGCAGGAAGTCCAGGAAACTCAGAGAGTCCCAAAGTATTTGGACCCAAGGAGGCACACACCAAGGAACATTATAGTTACATTACAAGATTAAAGGTAAGGAGAGAATCTTAGAAGCAGCAAGAGAAAAGGAGAGAGTTACTTACAAAGGAGTTCTCATTAGACTATCAGCTGATTTCTCAAAAGAAACCTTACTGGCAAAAAGGGGCTGGAAAGAAGTATTGCAAGTCATGAAAGGCAAGGACCTATGTCCAAGATTATTCTATCTGGCAAAGCTTTCATTTAGAATGGAATGGCAGATAAAGTGCTTCTCAGATAAGGTCAAGTCAAAGCAGTTGGTCATCACCAAGCCATTATTACATGAAATGTAAAGGGGTTTATCTAAAAAAAAAAAGAAGATAAAAATATGAACAGTAAAATGATAGCAAACTTACAACTATTAACATTTGAACCTAAACAAAACAAAAAGAAACAAGCAAACAGCTAGAACAGGAACAGAGTCACAAAAATGGAGATCACATGGAGGGTTTTCAGTGGTGGAGTGGGAGGGGTCAGCGGGGGAAAAGGTACAGAAAATAAGTTGCATAAATGGTAGGTAGAAAATAGACAGGGAGGTTTAGAATAAATAGTATAGGAAATCTAGAAGCCAAAGAACTTACATGTATGACCCATGGACATAAACCAAAGGGGGGGGATGTGGGTGGGAGGGAGTGTGCAGGGCAGAGGGGAATAAAGGGGGGAAATGGGACAACTGTAATAGCATAATCAATAAAATATATTTTAAAAATAGATAATATATTGACACATCTTTGGGTAATACTCCACTTCAGGAGCTTCTTATTGTTCTTATTTGTTTAGTGGTTAAGTGTTGTATTTTAATAAAATCTGTTACCCCCAAAGTGTTCAGCCTCTGATATTGTTGCTGAGAAGGCATAGTTTTTTTTTTTTATATTTTATTTATTTATTTTTTAGAGAGGGAAGGGAAGGAGAGAGAGAGAGAGAGAGAGAGAGAAGGAGAGAGAGAGACAGAGAGACAGAGAGAGAGAGACAGAGAGAGAGAGAGAGACATCAATGTGCGGCTACCGGGGGCCATGGTCTGCAACCCAGGAATGTGCCCTGGCTGAGAATCGAACCTGGGACACTTTGGTTCCCAGCCCGCGTTCAATCCACTGAGCTATGCCAGCCAGGGCCGAGAAGGCATAGTTTTAAGTGTAGTTTCAGTGATGCTGGAATAACAGTGGTTTTTGAAGGGTTATCTTTTCCTTGACCACACCCACTTATTAAATTCCAATATTTGCAGGTAACTTTTCTATTATTTTCAACCATACACTGAGACATAAATTGTTTACAAACAAATACAATGACATTTTGGCACCTTTGGAATATTGTTTCAAATACCAGTATTTGATTTTTGTTTTGACCCCAGCAAGATTTCTCCAGGTTGTCTTGTTCCTGGTTCTCATCTTCAAAGTTGCTGTCATGAACTTAAACCTATATCTTGAAACTTTTTAAATCACCTTTCACCACACTCACTGGATGATCATTCTCTGGGGGTGAGCAGCAGCCTAAATTATTCTCAATTTACCTTTCTTGATATTAAACTACCATCTCCAAGCTGAAGCATGAATTATCAGGGTTCATTATTTTCAGAAGTACTGTTTCCATGGTCAAGCCTCTTCTTAATGAGTCAGGACTGGGTACAAAAAGGAAGTCCCTCTTGTATTTTCACTTGCTCATGTCTTAGCCAAAGCAACAGTACCTGAAGTTAGGATGAGAAAGTCTGACACTCTGCTCTTCCTAGGAAGAAATCCCTTTAGCTGTGTGCTTCTGGAAAAAGAACTATATGTTATTGGCTGCAACAGTGTAAAGTAGAGTCAGTGTTTCCTTGAGCTGGAAGGTGGAAAAGGGAGATAATTATCTTGGGTAAAATATATGTTTCTTCATTTTCTATTTCCCCTTAGAACCATTTCCAGAGACATTAAATGACTATTTTTTCCTTAGTTTTCACCAGTTTTACTATAATCAACCTCCTTTACGTGATATTGATTAAAATTGTTCCATGATTGAACTATAGTTCCTCTTTATGAGAACTATTATATAATATTTCTAGACCTTAATTTCTACCTCTATAAAATAAGAATGCTTATGTAAAGTAATGCTTTTTCTTAAACTCCAAATTCCTACATTTTAAATTTTAATACTGACACAAAATACATAAGGTTAAAATACTCAGCTTATGCCACAAATTTAGTGAAGGAAAAAATAGTGAAAAAGTTTTGAATTATGTCAGACAATATAAAATAACTACCCGTGCATAAGTAATCCATATTTTGAATAACAGAATAAAGAAAAATCACCTATTGATTCCTCCAACAAAGCTCATACCATGGAGGGGTATCAATTTACACATATTGCCATTGTTAACAATTGTTGAAATGAGGAAAAATGCTCCATAGGATATTTCCTGGTAATTTTATTTTATATTTTATTGCATACGCCATGCTGATTTTGGCTTTCTAAAATTTATTTACTCTTTCCCTATATTTTAACAATCAACAAAAAATGTTTTTGTTAAACCAAATTTAATTTAATTTTATCCTCTCTGACAGTTTCTGAGTTAAAAAAAAAAAACTTTTGTAGTTGCTTTCAAATATTTTTATATACATCCCATTGTTTAACAGGGGATGTTAATGAGAAACAAATTTACCTTAATGATTAAAACACATGCCTAAGATTGGATAGCAGTGCTCCATAAAGTACTTTGGTCTATAAAATGTAATGTGGGAGTGGAGTTTCAAAGAGAAATATAAAACTTAAATATTATGCTGTTTAGAATAGAAGGAAAATATTTGTTTACAGCTGACATTGTGTTTCACTATATAGAAACCTAAAAATAATTTTTAAATATCTTTTCCCTTTTCTTTTAGAGAGAGGAGAAGGGAAGGAGAAAGCAAGGAAGATAAACATCCATGTGAGAGATAAACATGGATTCGTTGCCTTCTGTCTTCTGCAAGGTGCCCTGAGGGGGTAGAAGCACAAAGCCCACAACCCAGGCATGTGCCCTGAGCAGGAATAGAACCAGCAACCCTTCAGTTTGCAGGACAGTGCCCAACAACTCAGCTACCTTGGCCAAGCCTAAATTATTTTTCTGACCTATTCTAGAAAACTAAAATGGTACAATTCATCCTTATGATTTCCAGAGTTATGAATGTAAAAATGCCCAATATTTTACCTGCCATTTTGAAATAGAAAGGACATTTTTTCTAATAGAAAGTGATTTGCTATTGGGCTTGAACATGCTTTTTGATGTGTGTAAACATGTTCTGTAATTTAGATTTGCAAAATAAGAACAATTTGTAAAATATGCTGCAGAAGATTTTCCAGTTTCAGCTCTGACATGTGAAAAGTTTAGAAGTAATCACTCCTATTCTTATAAGAGAAGCCATACTTTTTTCTTGACATATCATAGAACTGATATAGCAGGGAAAACCACAATCTCCAAATCTGGAGAGACAAGTGAATTCATAATGTCAGAGCCAAGATCTGTTTACCTGGAACAGAAGCCACTGGAGACATAAACTTGTGGAATTACTTAAATAATATTTTTGAACAAATTTCTGAAAACTGAACATGGACTATCATGACAGTGAGAAACTAAGGGTGGTAGTCTTGCATATTTTGGTGTTATACTTCAAGAATTTTACCAGGTTCTCACAGTAAATAAAAGAGAAAGATTAATTTTTGACTGTGGAAGTGGGATGGGAATACTCGTGAAATGCACCAGACTTTATCCATAACAAAGGACTATCCTTCAGGGGAAACAATTGTTACCAGGGTGTTATCTCAAAGCCATGTATGGAAGCACATGCTTCTCACTTCAGTACCCTTTAGCCTACTTACTTAATCAACAGTAAAAATAAAGCTATACAAGAAGAAACACTTGTGAAGTTCAAAGTCAGAGACACGGACCCATGGTAACACTGAGATTTAATTGGAGTAATATAGAATGTTTTTCCTCTATACCTCTTATTATGTCTCCAACAGGAATCAAACATAATAATAGTAGATTACAAAGGAAATGTATGTGAGACATAGACTCTCTCTGAGGAGAAGTAAATCAATAATAAAACCCAAAGTCTGTAAATATCAGTTTCCCCAGAATACAAGCAGAGCTTGTAACCTGATAGAAACAGATTGTGTTATAAATCTTAATATTAATGGACTCTACACATTATTGCAATCTCCTTCTGTGCCCAGGCCTCACTGGTCCTCTGACAGACAACAAAGATCACTTGACTCTGAAAGAAAACTCTGCCCCTTTTTACTAGAAAAAAAAAAAGCACAGAAGAGACCCTACATCCATTCTCTTAAGGAATTCAGATCCAATAATCCTTGAGGAGGGAATGATATATAGGCCAGTTACACAGACATGAATGAGCATACATGATAAGCCAGGCACACAGGGTCACCAGGGAAGAAAACCCAAGATGCCTAGAAATGGGCAATTTTCTGATGGGACCCACCCCTAGAGTGAAGTTTATTCCCTTAGATTGCTTCCCTTCTTTTCCTAGCATGCCTTTTCTTTCCTGGTATGTTGCTAGTCAGGTGGTAGGTCTGCTCAGAGGAGGAACAGGAAGGCTGGAGAATAGCTTCATATGACTCTCATTCACCACCACTACCTTAAATATTAAGGCCTCAGGACAATGACCTTCTGGGTAGCATCAATAATCTTAACAACAAAGCCTCAGGTGTGTTGACCACAAAGACAAGAGTGTTGGTCAAACTAGAGATAACATCTAGGACTCAGTTGTGTTTCAGCTCCAGGCCCAGAAAAGAAGTAAAACAAATAAAATAATCGTATGGTCAACATCAACGTCAGCTGCAATGACGAATGACCACCTACCCTAGCACTGACCAATCTTCAGAAACAACAACCTTGTAAAGACATAACTGAGAAAGCTGAGGAATAGCCTGTTGAGATTCTCACCTGAGACTTCTCCTAAAATCCTCACATTTGGAAACAGATAAAACCCCTTAAGATGAAGGATCCAGTGTACTTTTGCTCTCTCTCTAAACTTTTTCCACCTTCTTCTTTCACAGGAACACACTCATACCTTTCTTCCCCTTTTATTCCTTTGCTGTGTGTACCTTTGCTTTCTTTCTCCTAAGTTCCCAAGGCCCTTCTTTTGGCTCTGTAACTTATTTTTTGAATCCACACAGTACCAGCTGGCTTACTTCTCCTACAGCTTTCTTCTTCTAACCCTGTGACTTTCTAACTTTCTATTTTACAAAAGTTTGCTACTAAAATAAAGAAAAGGAAAGGAAAAATTTCAGAATAAAGGCTAAGAAGAGAGAAAAAAAAGACACTGAGGATTTGAAGTCTCTGGAACTTGTAAATATTCTCAACATTTAAGAAAAAAACAACTCCTAGCCAGATTAATCTACATCCTCACACAAGATGCCTATTTACTATACCACCTATTACCTAATACAGTATATCTGGCCTTTAACAAAAAATTGCAAGGCACACAAAAGGAAAAAGACACAGCCAGAGAAGACAAAGCAAATATCAGAACAAGACACAGTTATGACAAATATGTTGAAAATATGAGAGAGAAATTTTAACTATGCTTTTAAAATAACAAAAGGTAGGAACTATAGTTAAAAAAAAAATAGACAACATGTTAAAGGAAATGGGTGCTATAACCAGAAAGAGAAATGTTAACAAAAATTTTAAAGAAATGGTAGAAATCAAATCACTATACTGTAAAGAATATATTTATTGCCTCAAAAGCAGACTCAATAACTGAGGAAAGAATCAGTGAGCATGAGTATGGATCCATAAAATTTCTCAAACTGAAAAATACATAATATCCAAGAATTGCAGAACAATTATAAAAGTTATCCTATAAGAAATCAGTATATGAGAAGAATAATATGGAAAGCATAGAGTAAAAAACAAATATTTGAAATAACATTGCCAAAGAATATTAAAAAATATATTACATGCCAAGCCACAGATTCAGGAAACTCATAGAATACAAAGCAGGAGAAATATCAAAATATTGTTGCATGCAATCATATAAATATTCAGACATCAAAAAAGCAAAAGCAAAAAGAAATCTGAAGGGACAAGAAAAATTAAAAAAAAAACACCTTACCCATAATGAAACAAAGATAAGACTCAAAGTGGCTTACTATTTGGATATCATGGCAACAAGAAGAGAATAGAGCGAAATATTAAAGTGTTGAAAGAAAAAAACCCACAAACTAGAAATCTATATCCAAATTTTTTTTTCATAATGGATGGAGAAGTACTTTCTAAAACAAACAAAAACTAAAGAAATCTACTGCCAGTAGTCCTGATCTGAAAGAAATAGCAATTTTTTTTTTAGGCATAAGAAAACTGATATAGGTCATTAACTTGGATACATGTATGTATATAAACTAAGAAAGAATATTGGGGGAATAATTCAAAGCAATATAAAATATTTCATTGATCTATATAATAGTAATATCAAGTAATTACACAATATATTGTGTAATTAAAGAATATAAATAAGTGAAATAAATAATAGAAATAGCATAAAGAACAGGGCAATTGATAAAACTATCATAAGGTGCTTAGACTACCTGCAAACACAATAGTGTTATTAGAAGATGGATTTTTATCAATTAAAAATGTGTATTGTACCCTAGCTGCTATTGCTCAGTGGATTGAGCACCAGCCTGTGAACCAAAGTGTTGCTGGTTTGATTCCCAGTCAGGACATATGCCTGGGTTGCAGGCCAGGTCTCTAGTAGGAGACATGAGAGAGACAACCACACATTGATGTTTCTTTCCCTCTCTTTCTCCCTACATTCCCCTCTCTGTAAAATAAAATAAAATATTTTTAAATGTGAATTACAACACTATAGAAACAACTAAAATTATTTTTAAAAAAATAAAATAGTTCGATTCCCAGCCAGGGTACATTCCTGGGTTGCCGGCCAGAACCCCCAGCAACCGCACATTGATGTTTCTCTCTCTCTCTCTCTCTCTCTCTCTCTCTCTCCCTCCCCCCTCCCTCCCTTCCCTCTCTAAAAATAAATAAATAAAATCTTAAAATAAATAAATAAAATAAAATAAATATTTTTTATAAAATAAAAAATTAAATAAATATTTTATTTATTTCTGTTTAGAGAGAGAGTGTGGGAAGGGGAAAGTGAGGGAGGGAAACATCAATGTGTGGTTGCCTCTTACACACCCCTCACTGGGGAACTTTCCTCCACCACAGGCATGTGCCCTGACTTGGAATTGAACAGGCAACCCTTTCATTCACAGGCCAGCACTCAATCCACTGACCAATACCAGCAAGGGCCCACTAAAATTATTTCTTAAAGAAGCATAACTAACATGCTTCTTTAAGCTTCCTTTCTTTTATAAAGGAAGCATGTGAAGTTCTGGCCAAGATGAAAGCATAGGTAGAAACCCTTCACTTCCTCACACAACCAAAAGGAGAAAAACAACAAATCTAAAATCAATAACCAGAAGTGCTAGAAAATCAAAGTGCATGGAACTCTGAGAACCAAGGAATTAAATCAATAGTCAACAAGAACAACCAGACAGGTAAGGCATTGGACTGAGAGAACCCACGGTGAGGTGGCAGACCATGTAGGTTTGGCTGACTGAACAGGCAACTGATACTCAGAACTGATAGTCAGTTCTGAGACACTAGCTGACTGTGGACTATGGTGATTGCTGCAATGGCAGAACCCCCCAGTCTCACATGAGAGTTCATTGGAAAGTGGGGTTAGAGCCGAATAGGGGAGCTGCATCGTTCCCTCTCTGGTTCCTCCACCACAGGCAGCGCTGCAGCACAGCAAGGAGGATTTCCCTGCCCTGGTGAATACCTAAGGTTCTGCCCCCTTACAACTTAACAGGTGTGCTAAGACAAAGAAATAAGGCCCAAATGAAAGAACAGAGCAAAACTCCAGAAAGAGCGCTAGGCAACAAGGAGATAGCCAGCTTATATGATGGACAATTTAAATCTTTGGTAATCAAAATGCCCACAAAAC
Source organism: Phyllostomus discolor (assembly GCF_004126475.2). Lineage (NCBI taxonomy): Eukaryota > Metazoa > Chordata > Mammalia > Chiroptera > Phyllostomidae > Phyllostomus > Phyllostomus discolor. The sequence goes on along the minus strand of NC_050198.1, from coordinate 63,716,994 downwards.
TGATTGAGCTTGACAAAATATGAAAGAACAAATGAAAGATACCCAAAGTAAAATAAAGGAAAATATTTGGGGAACCAACAGTGACAGGGAGGAAACTGGGATTCAAAGCAATGATTCAGAACAAAAGGAAGAAATAAACATCCAACCAGAACAGAATGAGTAAATAAGAATTCAAAAAAATGAAGAGAGACTTTTGAATCTCTGAGAGAACTCGAAACATTCCAATATCCGAATTATAGGGGTACGAGAAGAACAACAGCAAGAAATTGAAAACTTATTTGAACAAATAATGAAGGGAAACTTCCCCAGTCTGCTGAAGGGAATAGACTTCCAGGAAGTCCAGGAAGCCCAGAGAGTCCCAAAGAAGTTAGACCCAAAGAGGAACACAACAAGGCACATCATCATTAAATTACCCAAGATTAAATTAAAGAGAGAATCTTATAAGCAGCAAGAGAAAAGGACAGAGTTACTTACAAAGGAGTTCTCATTAGACTGTCAGCTGATTTCTCAAAAGAAACCTTACTGGCAAAAATGGTCTAAAAAGAAGTATTCCAAGTCATAAAAGGCCAGGACATACATCCAAAATTACTCTATCCAGCAAAGCTATCATTTATAATGGAAGGGCAGATAAAGTGCTTCCCAGATAAGGTCAAGTTAAAGGAGTTAACCATCACCAAGCCCTTATTATATGAAATGTTAAAGGGACTTATCTAAGAAAAAGATTAAAAATATGAACAGTAAAATGAGAACAAACTCATAGCTATCAACAAATCAACCTAAAAGAAGACAAACAATGAAAACAGAAACTAAGCAAACGACTAGAACAGGAACAGAATCAAAGAAATGGACATCACATGGAAGGTTTTCAGTGGGAAGGACACAGGGAGGAATAGGGGGGCAAAGAACATGGAATGAGAAGCATAATTGGTAGGCATAGGAGAGATGGGGAGAGGTAAAAATGGTATAGGAAACAGAGAACTCAAAGATGTTATATGTACAACCCATGGACATGAACTAAAGTGGAGAAAATTCTGGAGGGTTGGGAGGTGCAGGGTGGAGGGGGATAAAGGTGATAAAACTGGGAAAATGGTAATAGCATGATCAATAAAATATACTTAAAAATAAAAAGGAAGCATGTGATATGAAGAGAGAAAATATAATTATATAAAATCAGAGACCACAGAAATAATGGACTGAAAACAAGTAGAAAACAGTTACAAACATGATTGGTATTAATCTTACTATGTCAATCATTTGTTTTATTATTTTATTACAGTTGTCCCAAATTTCCCCCATTGCTTCCTCATGCCATACCCACTTTTCCACTCCCACAGTCAATACCCACGCTGTTGTCCATGACCACAGGTCAGTTGTATATTTTCCTTGACAAGAACATTCCCCTATTTCCCCCTTACAGTCCTGTCCCTTCTCCTCTGTTCATTGTCAGTGTGTTTCTTGTTTCCATGCCTCTGGTTCTAAGTTGCTTATTTATTTTATCCATTAGGTCCCCCTTATAGGTGAGAGTATATGGTATTTGTCTCTCGCCACCTTGCTTATTTCACTTAGTGTAGTACAGTTTATTCATGCTGTTGTGAAGGTTGGGAGCTCCTTTCTTTCTGCAGCGTAGTATTCCATTGTATATAAGTACCTGAATTTTTTGATCCATTCATTTACTGATGGGCACTTAGGCTGTTTTTAGCACTTGGCTACTGTAAATAGCACTGCTATGCACATAGGAGTGCATAGTTATTTTTTGAGTTGGTGTTTCAGGGTCCTTAGGGTATTCCTAAGTGGAATCCCTGAATCAAAGGGCAGTTGTATTTTTAGGTTTTTTGTTTGTTTGTTTGTTTGTTTTAGGAAATTCCATACTGTTTTTTTCACAGTGGCTGAACAAGACTGCATTCCCACCAACAGTGCATTAGGGTTCCATTTTATCCACATCCTCACAATCACTTGTTTGTTGATTTGTTAAAGATGGACATTCTAAATGATGTGAGGTGGTATCTCATCGTAGTTTTATTTATTTAAAGATTTATTTAATTTAAAGAGAACTGTTTATTTTAAAGGTTTATTTATTTATTTTTAGAGAGAGAAGAAGGGATAAAGAGAGGGGGAGAAACATCAATGCGTGGTTTCCTGTCACATGAGCCCTACTGTGGACCTGGCCTGTAGCCCAGGCATGTGCCCTGACTGAGAACTGAACCAGTGACCCTTTGGTACATAGTTCAGCACTCAACACACTAAGCCACTCCAGCCAGGGCTCATTGTGCTTTTAATTTGCATCTCTCTGATGGCTAATGATGTGGAGCATCCCTGCATATTCCTTTAAGTATAGTGTATGTCCTCCTTGGAGAAGTATTTGTTCAGGTCCTTTGCTCATATATCCACTGGATTGCTTGTCTTCATGGAATTGATTCATATGAGTTCTTTACATATTTTGGACATTAAACTCCTTCTGAGTTATAATTAGAAAATTTGTTATACCATATGATTGGTTTCCTTTTCATTTTGATGTTTTCTTTAGTCACACAGAAGCTTTTTAATGTGATGCAGTCCCGTTGTTTTTTTTTTCTTTTTTAAAACTATTTTATTGTTGTCCAATTCCAGTTGTCTGTATTTTTCCCTGCCCCAACCCCCCAAACCCACCTCCTTCCCTTGCTTCCACCTTTCCCCTTGGTTTTGTCCACGTGTCCTTTACAGTCATTCCTAAAAACCATTCTCTCCTCTGAAACCCCCACACCCGGCTATTGTTAGATTGTTCTTATTTTCAATGACTCTGGTTATATTTTGCTTGTTTTTCTCTTTTGTTGATTATGTTCCAGTTAGAGGTGAGATCATATGAAATTTGCCCCTCACCACCTGGCTTATTTCACTTAGCATAATGCTCTCCAGTTCTAACTATGATGTTGCAAAGGGTATAAGCTCCTTCTTTCTCTCTGCTGTGTAGAATTCCATTGTGTAAATGAAATTTACAGTTTTTTGATCCACTCATTTGCTGATGAGCACTTAGGTTGCTTCCAGCACTTGGCTATTGTAAATTTTGCTGCTATGAACATTGGGGTGCATAGGTTCTTTTGGATTGGTGTTTCAGGGCTCTTAGGGTATAATCCATGCAGTGGAATTGCTGGGTCAAAAGGCAGTTCCATTTTTAGTTTTCTGAGGAAATTCCATACTGTTTTCCACAGTAGCTGCACCAGTCTGCATTCCCACCAAGAGTGCACTAGGGTACCATTTTATCCACATCCTCTCCAACACTTGTTTATTGACTTGTTTATGGTGGTCATTCTGACTAATGTGAGGTGGTACGTCATTATGGTTTTAATTTGCATCTCTTTGGAGAAGTGTCTGTTCAAGTCTTTTGCCCATTTGTTGATTGGCAAAATTAACAATTTCTGTCTTCCTGGAGTGGACTCATGTGAGTTCTTTATATATTTTGGAGATCAAGCCCTTGTCTGAAGTATCATTGGCAAATATGTTTTCCCATACAGTTGTCTCTTTTTTCATTTTAGTGCTGTTTTATTTAGCCATGCAGAAGATTTTTAATTTGATGAGGTCCTAATGATTTATTCTTCCTTTATGTCCTTTGCTTTAGGGGATATATTCATGAAGATGTTACTGTGTGGAATGTCTGAAATTTTCCTGCCAATGTTTTCCTCTAGGACTTTCATGGTGTGACAACTTACATTTAAGTATTTTATCCACCTTGAATTTATTTTTATGTATGGTGAAAATTGATGATCAAGTGTCGTTTTTTTGCATGTATCTCTCTAGATCTCCCAACACCATTTGTTGAAGAGGGTAATTTTAATCCACTTTATACTTCTTCACCCTTTGTCAAATATTAATTAACCATAGAGAATAGGATTTATTTCTGGGCTTTCTCTTCTATTCCATTGGTCTATCTGCCTGCTTTTATGCCAGTGTGAGGCTGTGCTTTTTTTTTTTTTTTTTTTACAGTAGCCTTGTACTAAAGTTTAATATCAGGTATTATGATCCCTCCTGCTTTGTTCTTCTTTCTCAAAATTGCTGCAGCTATTCAGGGTCTTTTATGGTTCTATATAAATTTCTGAGATGTTGGTTCTATATCTATGAAACATGTCATGGGTACTTTAACAGGTATTGCATTGAATCTCTAAATTGCTTTTGGTAGTATGGCCATTTTGATGATGTTAATTCTTCTGATCCATAAGCATGGTACATGCTTCCACTTGTTTGTGTCTTCCTTAATTTCTTTCTTTAGTGTTGTATAGTTTTCCGAGTTCAGGTCTTTCACCTCCTTGGTTAGGTTTATTTCTAGGTACTTTATTTTTCTTGTTGCTATATCAAATGTTTTTTTCCCCCTGATTTCTGTTTCTTATCTTTCATTGTCGGTATACAAAAATGCCTTTGATTTCTGAGTGTTGACTTTGTATCCCACTGTTTTGACAAATTCATTTATTAGGTTCAATAGTGTTTTGGTGGAGTCTATAGGATTTTCCATGTGCACTATCATGTCATCTGCAAATAGTAACAGTTTTGTTTCCTCCTTTCTAATTTGGATTCCTTTTATTTCTTTTTCTTATCTGATTGATGTAGCTAGGACTTACAGTAATACATTGAATAGGAGTGGTAAAATTGGGCATCCTTGTCTTGTTCCTGATCTTAGTGGGAAAGCTGTAACTTTTTGTCTATTGATGATATTGGCTATAGGTCCTTCATTTATGGCTTTTATTGTGTTTAGAAATGCTCCCTCTATTCACACTTTGCTGAGTGTTTTATCATAAATGGGTGCTGTACCTTGTCAAATGCTTTTTCTGCATCTATTTATATGATCCTGTGATTTTTGTCTTTCATTTTGTTTATGTGGTGTATTATGTTTATTGATTTGTGAATATTGTACCATCCTTGCATCCCTGGGATGAATCTCACTTGATCATGGTGTATGATCTTTTTAACATATTCTTGGATGCGGTTTGTCAGTATTTTTTGAGGATTTTATCATCTGTGTTCATAGGTGATATTGGCCTGAAGTTTTCTTTCTTTGTTGTGCCTTTATCTGATTTTGGGATTAGGATGATGTTGGCTTCATACAAAGAGTTTAGAAGACTTCCATCTTCCTAAATTTTTGAAATAATCTGTGGAGGATGGGGGTTATCTCTCCCTTAAATACTTTCTAAAATTCTCCTGCGAAACCATCTGGTCTAAGGCTTTTGTGTGTTGGAAGCTTTTTAATCACTACTTCAATTTCATCAGGTGTTATTGGTCTGTTCAAGCATTCTACTTCTTTATTGAGTTTGGTAGATTATATATTTTTAGAAATTTGTCCATTTCATCTAGGTTTTCATATTTCTTGGCATAGGGTTCTTTGTAGTGATTTCTCACAATCCTTTGTGTTTCTGTGGTATCAGTTATAATATCTCCTCTTTTGTTTCTGATTGTGTTAATTTGGGTCCTCTCTCTTTTTTTCTTGTTGGGTCTGCTTATAGGCTTGTTGATTTTGTTTATCTTTTCAAAGAACCAGCTCCTGGATTTTTGGGTCCTTAGCCTTGTGTTTTTAGAATGTATGTGGTTTAATTCTGCTCTCATTTTGGTTATTTTCTTCCTTCTACTTCCTCTGGGTTGTCTTTGTTGTTGTTCCTCAAGTTCTTGTAGGCATAGAGTAAGGTTGTTTAATTGAAATGTTTCTATATTTTTTAGGTATGCCTGTATCACTATGAACTTCCTTGTCAGAACCGTCTTTGTTGTGTCCCATAAGTTTTGGATTTTTGTTAGTTAATTTTTATTTGTTTCCAGAAACCTTTTGATTTCTTCGTTAATCTCATTATTGAGATTATTCATTCATTATTTAATAGCATGCTATTCAATCTCAATAATTTTGAGTGATGTGGGTTTTTTTTTTCTCTGAAATTGGTTTCTAGTTCCAATCCCTTGTGGTCAGAGAAAATTCTTGATGTGATTCAATTTTCTTGAATTTGCTGAGGCTTGTTTGGTGTCCTATCATATGGTCTACCTTTGAAAATGTTCTATGTGCATTGGAAAAGAATGTGTATTTAGCTTCTTTGGGGTGAAGGGCTCTATATATCAGTTAAGTCCATTTCATCTAGGGCATTGTTTAATGCCACAATACCTTTATTGATATTTTGTTTGAAAGATCTGTCCATTTTTGACAGTGGAGTGTTAAAATCTCCTACTATAATTATGTTACTGTCTATATCTTTCTTGAAGTCCTCCAAGATTTTCTTAATGTATTTGGGTGCTCCTATGTTGGGTGTATATATATTTACAATGTTTATGACTTCTTGGTGGATTCTCCCCTTGAGTATTATGAAGTGACCTCCTTGGTCTCTCTTTGTGGCCCGTTTTTAAAAATTTTATATTGTCTCATATGAGTTTTGCTACCCTGGCTTTTATTTCATTTCCCTGTGCTTAGAAAATTGGTCTCTAGCCCTTTACTTTCCATCTGTGTAGGTCTTTTGTCCTGATGTGTCTCTCTTGGAGGCAGCATGAGTATGGGTCATGCTTTCTTATCCATTCAGCTATTCTATGTCTTTTGATTAGAGCACTTAATCCATTTACATTTAAGGTTATTATTGATAGGTACTTATTCATTGCTATTTATGTACCTGTGTTCCCTCCATTTCTCTTTTCCTTCCTTTCCTTAAAGCAGTCCCATTAGCATCACCTGCAGAGCTGGCTTGGAGGAGGTATATTCTTTGAGGCTTCTTTTGTCAAGGAAGCTCCTTATTTGTCCTTCCATTTTAATCGAGAGCCTTGCTGGATAAAGTTTTCTTGGTTGCAAGCCTCTGGTTTTCATCACTTGGAATATTTCCAGTCATTCCCTTCTGTCTTGGTGTGTTTCTATTGAGAATTCAGCTGCTAGTCTTCAGGGCTCCCTTGTATATTACTTTCTATTGTTCCCTTGCTCTTTTATGATTCTCTCTTTGTCTTGGAATTTTGCCATTTTAATTATGATGTTTCTTGATGTGAGCTTTTTGAGGTTCCTCTTGATTGGAACTCTCTGTTTCCTGGATTTGTATGACCTTTTCTTTCATCAAATTAGGAAAGTTTTCCATCATTACTTTTTCAAACAGGTTTCTATCCCTTGATTTTCTTCTTCTCCTTCTGGTATCCCCATTATATAGATATTATGACATTTTGTGTTGTCCTGCATTTCCCTTAACCCCTCTTCATTCTTTCTGAGCCTCTTTTCCTTGTCTTTCTCATTCTGGCTTTTTTTTTTCCACCTTGTCCTCCAGCTCGCTTATCCAATCCTCTGGTTCATCTAGCCTGCTTTTGATCCCTTCTGCTGTGCTCTTCAGTTCAGAAATTGCATTCTTCATTTCCTCTTGGCCTTTGTTGATAGTTTCTATTTCCTTTTTCATGTTGATATAGTTTGCATGAGTTCATTGTAGTTTCCCTGTAGTTTTTGGTAATTCTCTGTGAGCTTATTGAGCTGCCTGATAACCATTGCTTTGAACTGTGTATCTGATAGTTGACTTGCCTCTATTTCATTTAGCATTCTTTCTGGTGCTTCCTTTTTTCCTTTCATTTGTGGATATTTTCTTTGTCTTCCCATTATTTGTGAGACTCTTCTTATTTGACTCTGCTTCTTATGTTGTTCTGTTCTGGCTCCCTGGGTTTATGCTGTGAACTTCTATGGTAGAATACCTGTGAGATTCAGTGGTGCTGTCTCCTTGATCTTTTGAGCTCACTGGTCTTGAGCTGTCATTTATGTTGGCTTTATGTATGTCTTTGGGTTTTTATTGTTGTTGGGTCTTTCTTTCATGGGTCCTTCCCACCAGCTGGTTAAATAAGGGTCACTTTGTTCATCACCTGTTGTATTTTGTTGTGCATGTATGTGGAGGTTGTGATGAAGCTTGTTCTTCTGTGTGTACAAGGTTTTGAGGATTTTCTCTTGATCTTTTTCAGTTGTTTTTTTCTGTATAATTTCTCCACTATTTAGTTGTATTTCCAGATAGGCCTTGAGTTGAGTTAGTGTGTCTTCCAGTCCCTCCTTCACCTTCTTCTGTTGTTCTCTGTTGGTGGTTCCTTTGTTGGTGGGTTTCCTCTTCCAGCAGGTATCCTGGGGTTCATAGCTTTCACCTAATCTTTTTTTGTGTCTGTGACCAATTGGATGGGGAAGGAAAAATGGTTTAAGACAGCAATAATGTATTCCATGATATTTATAGTATCAGCCCATAGAGAAGAGACAGGAGATACTTTGGACATATATAGTGTTAACCATGACATTCCACCCAACTAACCAGTTTTTAGAAAGGCTGGAAAGAAGGTAAGAGTCTTGTTGTGGAGATAAGCATTGTGAGTTGGATCTAGAAAGCAGCAAGGTTGTCGGAGGTCAGATTCTGAGGTAAGGTGCGAGTAAAGGATAGTAAATAGGTGCAGTATGTAAAGGAATAGAGTTAACCACAGAAGTAATAGAGTTCAGGAAACTGTGAAGTGGTCTACGATCTGGGAAGGGTGCTGTGTAGTATTTACAATTGTACAGAACATATATTATTTACAATAATAATGGGGCAACAATCATATGACTGAATCTATGTGATCTGGAGAACAAGAATAGGAAGTATCAGACCTTGGGTAGTGTGCTAGTGGAACACAAGTTAAGGGAAAGACAGCAAATTAACAATACACTATGAAAGACAGAACAAGGGAAACCATTCAAACAATGCAGTTTAACCAGCCAAGCAAAGAAAACTAAACAGAAAGAAGAGGAATACAAAAATACTACTAAAATAAAAGAAGTAAGAATAATGAAAAAATAACAATACAAATATACAATAACTTGCAATTTCTCTGTAGTAGCAAAGTGAAATTTGTCTCACTGTCTCAGCTGTTGAGATGCCTCCTCTTTGGGTCCAACTCTGGTCTTTTCACAGTTCTAGGTTTTTTGTCTCACTTGTGGGAATAAAAAAAAAGAAGACAAGAAGGCAGGAAGTATGAAGAGAAAAAATGTGAAAGAAAGCAAGAAGGAATAAAACAAGAAAGAAAGAAATAGAGCAAAAAGGAGTTTAAAGATAAAAATCATAAAAATTAAAAAACAATTACTTTAAAAATGGTTCTTGCTGGGTTCTAACTTGCAAAACCAGTTTTGCTGGTCTTCCTGGCTGCAGCAAACTGATGGGTGATTGGTTTTGCTTTTTTTCTCTCTGATCAGTGTTCAGCCTCCAGCCCAGTTTCCCAGCATCCTCTAGTCTCATAGGTTCCACAGGTTCCATGTGCACTCTCCCTGGGGCTATGGGTGTGGGCTCATGTGTCTTCTGCAGTGCCCTCTCTTCCCAAGGCTTTCGGTGTGTGCTCTGGGCTTTCCTCAGCCATACTCTCCCCAGGGCTGCAGGCATGCGTGCTTTGCCAGGCCACCTCTGGTCCCTCAGGTTAGGGTGTGTCCCTTTCTTCCCAGGGTTACCTGAGTGTGGTCAGGGCCTTCCAAGCCACCTCTGGAGCATTGTGTGGCTGGGTGTGGAGGAGGCTGGAGTGGCTGCTGCAGGAGAATTCCCCAAACAGCTGCCAAGTGTCTCTTTTTTTCACTTTTTATTTTTGAGAAATCCCTCCTACTCAAGCCTGCCTCTCCATACAGAGAGGCCTGGCCTCTCACACAGCCCAATTGTCCAACTAGACCAGGGACTATCTGGGTCAGGGCCCATCATGGCCCAACTCTCATCTCTCCCCAGCCAGTGTCCACAGACTCTGTGGGTGCTCTCAGTCCCTTTGTGTTTGCCACTTAGTCCTTGTTCCCCTCTCTGCGACTTCAAGCAACCATTTCTCTCCCAGTGCTGCTCAAAACTTGTTTGGCAGGGGAGGGAACTGTTGACCCCTATCTCTCCCAAAAAAACACGTGGCAGACCCAGTGGGTGCCTGGCTTGTGGCTGCAGCTGCCCTGGTCCCCGTGCTGTTTCCAGGGACCTTATTGTCCTGAAGCACTCTCCTTACCATCTGATGTTTCAATGTCCACGACAATTTTTGGTCTCCTATCTTTATATGTGCTGGAGTACTGTTGGCTGTTTTCTCTGTTCCTTTATAGATTGGCTAGTTTTTCACCCATGTATAGGAGGAAGTGGACTCCACTCCCACCTACCTTGCCACCATCTTCAGTCTCCTTTTGTTTTTTCTTTACTATATTTCCTTCACCCCAGAGGATATATCAGCAAAATGTTGTTGCATTGGATATCTGAAATTCTCCTGCCTATGTTTTCCTGTAGAATTTTTATGGTATCTTGACTTATGTTTAGGTCTTTTATTATTTTTCTGTTTATTCTGGTTTATGGTGTAAGTTGGTGGTCTAGTCTCTCTCTCTCTTTTTGCATATATCATTCCAGTTCTCCCAACACCATTAGTTGAACAGGTTATTTTTACTCCATTCTATGGTCCTGATCCCTTTATCAAATATTAATTGACCATAGAGACATGAGTTTATTTCTGGACTCTCTTTCTGTTACATTGAACAATGTGTCTGTTCTTATGCCAGTACCATACTTTTTTTTATTACAGCGGCCTTATAATATAGTTTGATATCAGGTATTGTGATTCCTCCAACTATTTTCTTTCTTAAGAATGTTGAGGCTATTAGGGGTCATTTTTGGTTCCATGTAAATCATTCAAATATTTCTAGATTTGTCAAATATGTTATTGGTATTTTAATATAGACTGTATTGAATCTATAGATTGCTTTGGGTAGTATGGATATTTTAATTATGTCAATTCTTCCAATCCATGAACATGTTACATGCTTCCAATTTTTGTATCTTTCTTAATTTATTTCTTCAGTGCTCTGTCATTTTCTGAGTAGAGAGGTTTTTTTTTTTTTTTTTTTTTTTTACCTCTTTGGTTGAGTTTATCCCGAGGTACTTTATGTTTCTTGTTGCAATAGGAAAGGGGATTTTTTCCCTAGATTTTGTTTCTGAAATTTCATTGTTGTCATAAAAAGTCTTTGATTTCTGAATATTGACATATTCTGCTACTTTGCTAAATTCATTTATTGGCCATGTAGTTTTTTTTGTGTGTGTGTGGAATCTATAGGTATTTTTATGTATAATATCATGTTATCTGCAAACAATGACAGCTTTACTTCCTTCTTTCCAATGTAGATTTTTTAAAGTTTTGTTGTGGTCTGATCACTGTGCTAGAACTGCCAATATGTTGAATAAGAGGTGAAAGTAGACACCATTGTCTTTTTCCTGAGCTTTGGGGGAAGCTTTTAGTGTTTTCTTTTTGAGTATGATGTTCACTGTAGGTCTTGTATATGACCTTTGTTAAGTCGAGGTACATTCGCTCTAATCCTACTTTGCTGAGAATTATTTTCTTTTTATTTTAAATGGGTGCTACACTTTATAAAATAACCTTTCAGCAAAGTAGGATTTTTGATATGATCATGAGATTTTTATCTTTCATGAGATTTGATCATGAAATTTTTATCTTTCAATTTGTTTATGAGTTGTATTACATTTATTGATTTGTGAATAGCATACCAGCCTTGCATACCTGGATGAATCCCACTTGATCAAGGTGTATGATCTTTTTAACATATTGCAGGTTCCATTTTGCCAATATTTTGCTGTAGATTTTAGTGTCTACATTCATCTGTGATATTGGCTGGTAGTTTCTTTCTTTGTTGTGCTTCTACCTGGTTTTGGAATAGGATAACTCATAAAAAAATGGGAAGTCTTTCCCATTTTTGGGGGTTCTTTTGAATAGTTTAATAAAGATAGGAGTCAGCTCTTCTCTAAATGCTTGGTAAAATTTGCCAGTGAAGTTGTCCAGTCCAGAATTGTTGTGTGCTGGCAGTTCTTTGATTACTGCTTCAATTTCAGTAGCTGTTATCAGTCCATGCAGGCTTTCTGCTTCTTCTTGACTTTGTTTTGGAAGAATATATGTTTCTAGAAATTTTTCCATTTCACCCAGGTTGTCAAACTTCTTGGCATATAATTGTTCATAGTAATTTCTTAAATCCTTTGTGTTTCTGTGGTATGAGTTGTAGTTACTCCTCTTTCATTTCTGATTTTATTTATTTGGGTACTCTCTCTTTTTCTCTTTGATGAGTTGGATAAAACTTGTAGATTTTGTTTATCTTTAAAAATAAAAACATCTCCTGGATTTATTGATCCTTTGAATTGTTCATTTAGTCTCTATGTCATTTAATTTTGTTCTGATCTTGAATATTCCCTTCCTTCTACTCACTAGGCTTTCTTTATTGTTGTTCCTCCAGCTCTTGTAGATTTAGGGTTAAGTTGTTTATTTGAGATGTTTCTATCTTTTCTAGATAGGCCTATATTGCTTTGAACTTCCCTCTCAGGACTTCCTTCACTGTGTCCAACAGGTTTTAGGCTGTTGTTTGTACATTTTTATTTCTCTCAGAAGCTTTTTGATTTCTTCCTTGATCTCATTAACCCATTCTTCTTTAATAGCATGCTATTCAGTCTCATTGAATTTTATTTTTTTTTCTTTGAGGTTGGTTTATAGTGTCAGGCCATTGAGATCTGAGAAGATGCTTGATATGATTTCAATTTTCTTGATCTTGTTGAAGACTGTTTTGTGTCCTACCAAGCTGTCTTCCTTTGAAAGTATTCCATGAACAATAGAAAAAAAACTGTATATTTTGCTTCTTTGGGGTGACAGTTTCTGAAAATATTAATGAAATCTATTTGAACTAGAGTTTTGTTCAATGCCACAATATCCTTGTTGATTCTTTGTTTGGAAGATCAATCTATTGTTGATAGCAAGTTGTCAAAATTCCCTACAATGAATATGTTGCTGTCAATATCTTTTTTGAAGTACTTCAAGATTTTCCTTATATATTTAGGTGCCCTTATGTTGGGTGCATATATGTTTACAAGGGTTATACTGTCTTGATGGATTGTTGTTTTAAGTAGGGTCCTTCTCTGTCTCTTTTTATGGAGTTTATTTTGAAAGGTATTTTGTCTGATATAAGTATTGTTACACTAGCTTTTCCTCAGTATGTTTTCTTGAAATATTTTTTTCATACCGTCACTTTCAGTCTTTCTATATCTTTTGCTCTGCTGTGGTTCTATTTTAGACAGCATATATGTGGGTCATATTTGCCTATCCATTCAGCTACCCTCTGCATTTTGATTCAAGTATTTAATGCATTTACATTTAAGGTTATTATTGATAAGTAGTTATTCATTGAAAATTTTCTCTTTGTACTTGTGTTCCTCAATGTCTCTCCCCCCCTCTCTGATTTTTCATGTTCTTAAAGGAGTTCCTTTAGAATCTCTTACAATGCTGGTAGGGTCAGATACATTCCTTTAGCCTTATTAGTTGTCTTGGAAAGTCCTGATTTTGCCTTCCATTTTAAATGTCAGTCTTGGTGAGTAAACTAGCCTTGGTTGCAGACTTTTACTTTTCATTACTTGAACTGTTTCATTTCATTCCTTTCTGACTTGTGGTGTTTCTGTTGAATAAACAGCTTATAGCTTTATCAAAACTCCTTTGTAAGTTACTAGCTGTTTCTCCTTGCTCCCCTAAAGGTTCTTCTTTGTCATTAAAATTTGCCATTTTAATTATAATGTATCTTGGATGTAGGACCATATGGGTTCATCTTGATTGGGACCTCTGTGCTTCCTAGTCTAGCATGACTTTCTCTCATCAAGATAGGGAAGATTTCAGTCATTTATTTTTCAAACAGGTTTTCTCTTTTTATTATAATTTTCATTGCTGTTCAATTAAATGTCTCGCCATTTTCCCCCATTATTCTCCCCTGCCCTACACCCCCTACTTTGACAGTCAATCCCCCCATCTTGTGTTAATCTATGAGTTCTTTATACATATTACTTGAATTGACCTTTCCCTTTCTTTCCCCAGTTACCACCCTCGACCCTCCCATCAGGTCAATGTCAGTTTGCTCACTATTTCTATTTCTCTGGTTATATTTTTTTGCTTGTTTGTTTTGTCGAATAGGTATCACTTACAGGTGAGATTATATGGTATTTGTCTTTCACTGCCTATCTTATTTCGCTTAGCAAAATACTCTCCAGTCCATCCGTGCTGTCATAAAGGGTAGGAATTCCTTCTTTCTGCTGCATAGTATTCCATTATATAAATATACCACACTTATTTTGATCAAATTGTTTACTGATGGGCACTTAGGCTGTTATGCTGACTTGGCTTTTGGAAATAACACTGTTATGACCATTAGGGTGCATAGGTTCTTTTGAATTGATTTTTAAGGATTCATAGGGTACAATCCCAAAGGTGGAATTGCTGAGTCAAAAGGTAGTTCCATTTTCAGCGTTCTGAGGAAATTCCATATTGTTTTCCATAGTGGCTTTGTTACAGAACACAACAAGGGGGGCCTGGGATGACATACTATTATTGAAAGAAGGCCCCGGGTCCATTATGTCTGCCACCAGAGGAAAGATGTCTCTCAATGACAGAGATTTGTGAAAAGGAAAGGAAATGTTTATTTAATGCTATACTAACTTAAAGTAGTGACCTAATGTCTTTATCAAAAATCCCAAAGTCCCTTAAAACACCCACAAACAGACACAGTCCTTCCTTCCTTCCCCCTTTGCCCAGTCCAGAGTACAGTATCTCTGGAAAGGAAATAGAAGTCCATGGCTTAGGCAGTTCTCTGGTTCTTCCCAGTTAGTACTCCATCTCGACTGGGAGACCTCCCTGGGTTCCCGGCACCCTCAGCTGAGTCACCAGGATCTCTGCTAAAACCAGGTGGTGGTTCCCCCTTCTAAAGCTGTGGGGGTCCCCACTCTGCCAGGCCGCGTGGTTCTCTCCTCAGGGCTGCCACGTGGTTCTCTTCTCAGGGCTGCAGGAGTCTACACTCCATCAAGTCCGCGTGCTTCTCCTTCCTCAATGGCCACCAAATCTGGGTTTTAAATCCCCGTGGCCAATCTTCCTCTGCAGCCCCATTTCCGACTCCTCCCACACTCGGCTTCACATACCTGAACTCGTATCCTTCCAGCTTTACTGGGCTGCCATCATGAGTCTGGGCAGGCATGGCCCCATGTCCTGGAGGCAATCCTCTCTGAGCTCCCACGCAGGTGCTGTAACTCAGGGGACCTTCCCCCCGCAGTTACATCTGGGTGAGGAAGCTACTTCCATTCCCCTGGCTTAGAGCTGATCACAGCTACTTAACATATCTATGCAACTAGTCAAAGGTTATAGATATGCCAAACGACCATGCCAGAGCTTAGCTGCAAGGCTGTTGCTATGCTAAACAGCTCTCAATGGCCCTGCTCCATTTGTCCCTTCCCCCAACCCACACCCTGGGCGGGGGAATGGAGACATCTCAAAATCTCCTGGATACCTTAAGTTCTGGACCGCATTTCAAATGCCCATTTGGGGCTCCCCTCTTGGCTGCACCCTGTAACAGCTACATCAGTCTGCATTCACACTAATAGTGTACTATGGTTCCCTTTTCTCCACAACCTCTCCAATATTTGTTGTTTGTTGATAAGTTTATGATGAACATTCTGACTGGTGTGAAGTTGTATCTCATTGCAGTTTTAATATGCATCACTCTGATGGCTAATGATGCTGAGCATCTTTTCATATGTCTATGAGCCCTCTGTATGTCCTCCTTGGAGAACTGTCTGTTCAGGTCCTTTGCCCATTTTTAACCGGATTATTTGTCTTCCTGGAGTAGAGTTGTGTGAATTTTTTACATATTTTGGAGATCAAACTTGTCTGCAGTATCACTGGCAAAAAATATTTACTCATATACTTGGTTCCCTTATCATTTTGTTGGCGTTTTCTTTAGCAGTGCAGACTCATCTCAATTTGATGTAGTTTGATTGTTATTTTTTCCTTTATATCCCTTGGGACATATATTCCCTTATGCTCTATGGGTTGTTTGTTTGTTTGTTTTTCTTTATGTCTTTTGGGACACATGTTCCTTTATGCTCTATGGGAAATATCATTGTAAATATGGTAGCATGGAATATATGAAATTTTCCTGCCTATGTTTTCCTCTAGGACTTTTGTGGTGTCACAACATATATTTAAGTATTTTATCCATTTCTTATTTGTTGTGTGTGTGTGTATGTGTGTGTGTGTGTGTATGTGGTAAGATGTTGGTCGAGTTTCTTTTTTTTTCTTTTTTGCATAATTTCCGGATTGCCTACACCATTTGTTGAAGAGGCTATTTTTACTCCATTTTATGCTCTTACTCCCTTGACTGAATATTAATTGACCATAGAGACATGGGGTTATTTCTGGGCTCTCTGTTCTGTTCCATTGATCTATGTGTCTGTTCTTATGCTAGTTCCCAAGTGTCTTGATTACAATTGCCTTGTAATCTAGTTTGATAGAGGTGTTGTGATCCCTCCTACTTTGTTCTTCATTCTCAAAATTGTTGAGGCTATTTGGGATATTTTAGGGTTCCATATAATTTTTTGAAATATTTTTCTATATCTGTAAAATATGTCATTGGAAGTTTTATATGGATTTCATTGAATCTATAAATTGCTTTGTGTATTATGGACATCTTGATGTTAATTCTTCCAATCCATGAACACAGCATATGCTTCCATTTGTTTGTGTCTTCCTTAATTTCTTTCTTCAGTGTTCTGCAGTACAGGTCTTTTACCTCCTTGGTTAGGTTTACTCCCAGGTACATTACTATTCTTGTTGCTATAGCAAATGAGATATTTTCCTGATTTTTGTTTCTGATATTTCATGTTGGCATACAAAAATGCATTCCGTTTCTGAACATTCACTTCTAGGTCAAGTAGTTTTTTTGATGGAGTTTATAGGGTTTTCTATGTATACTATCATGTCATCTTCAAACAATGACAGCTTTAATTCCTCCTTTCCAATTTGGATGTGTTTTTTTTCAATTTCTTTTTCCTGTTGATTAGTGTGGCTAGAACTTCCAATACTATGTTACATAGAAGTGGTGAAAGCAGTAACCCTTGTCTTGTTCCTGATCTTATTGGGAAAGCTTTTAGGTTTTGCCCATTGAATATGTTGTTGGCTGTAGGTTTTGTGTATATGGCCTTTATTATGTTGAAGTATGCTCCTTCTATTCCCACTTTGCTTAGTGTTTTTTGATCATAAATGGGTGCTGTCACTTATCAAATGCTTTTTCTGCACCTATTGATACGATCATGTGATTTTTGTCTTTCCTTTTGTTTATATGATATATTTATTGATTTGTGAATATTCTACCATTCATGCATCCCTGAATTGAATTCCACTTGATTATGGTGTATGACCTTTCTAATACATTGTTTGATGCAGTTTGCAATATTTTGTTGAGGATTTTAGCATCTATGTTCATCAACCATTTTGGCCTGTAGTTTTCTTTCTTTGTTGTTGTTTTTTTTTTTTTTTTTTTTTTTTTTTTTTTTTATTAGGATGATGCTGACCTCATAAAAAGAGTTTGGGAGTTTTCCCTCTTCCTGGATATTTTAAATAGATTGAGAAAAATGGGGTTTTGCTCTACATGCAATGTTTTGTGAAATTCTCCTGTAAAACCATGCAGTCCACATCTTGTGTGCTGGGAGTTTTCTGATTACTGCTTCAATTTCAGTAACTGCTGTTGGTCTGTTAAGCCTTTCTTATACTTCTTGATTCAGTTTTAGAAGGTTATATGTTTCTAGGAATGTGTGCAATTCTCCCAGGATTCAAATTTCTTGGCATATAGTCGTTCTTAATAAGTTCTTACAATTCTTTGTATTTCTGTGGCATTGAATTGTTATTTCTGTCTTCACATTTTTTTAAATTTTATTTATTTGAGTAGTCTCTTGTTCTTCTTTTCTTGATGAATCTCTGTTAACAGATTGTTGATTTTGGCTGTCTCTTCAAAGAATCAGCTTTAGGGTTTATTGATCCTTTCAGTTGTCCTTTTAGTCTTTATGTCATTTAATTCTGTTTTGATCTTGGTCATTTCCTTCATTTTGCTAGCTCTGGGCTTTGTTGTTGTTCCTCCAGTTCTTGTGGTTGTACAGTTAGATTTTTTATTTGAAATGTTGCTATCTTTTTTTCAGGTATGCCTGAATTGCTATGAACTTCCTTGTTAGGAGTTCCTTTTCTGTGCCCCATAGGTTTTGAACTGTTGTGTGTTCATTTTTATTTATTTCCAGAAAACATTTTTATTTCTTCCTTGATTTCATTTTCAACCCATTCACTGTATAATTACATGCTATTCACTCTCCAGGAATTTAAATGTATTGAGTATTTTCCTTGTGTTTTTATTCTAATCTCAACCCATTGTGATATAAGAAAATGCTTGATATTATTTCAATTTTCCTGAGTTTGTTGAAGCTTATTTTTTATCATATCATGTGGACTATCTTTGAAAATGTTTCATGTGCATTTGAAAAGAGCTTGTATTTTGCTTCTTTGGATGAAAGGTTCTATATATATCAGCTAAGTTCATCTGATTTAGTGCATCATTCAGTGCCACAATATGCTTGTTAATATTTTGTTTAGATCTATCTATTGTTGACAGCAATGTCTTAAAATCCCCTACTATAATTGTGTTGCTGTCTATATCGTTCTTGAAGTCCTCCAAAATTCTTATATATTTGGATGCTCTTATGTTGAGTTTATATTTGTTTACAATGTATATGTCTTCCTGATGTATTATTCCCTTGGGTATGATGAATTTTACTTTAGTCTCTTTTTATGGCTATTGTTTTGGAGTGCATTATTTCTGATATAAGTATCTGTAGTCCATTTTTTTCTCTATCCATTTGCTTGGGATATTTTTTCCAATCCTTTACTTTCAGTCTGTGTAGGTTTTTTTTTGTTCAGAGGTAGGTCTCTTGTAGACCACATATGTGCAGGTCATGTCAAAAAGGATTGCTATACCTTCCTTTTCTTCTTTTCCTTCCTGTATCACTATGATACATGTATTATTATGTTTCATTTTGCCCTATAGCTCCCTTAAATCCTTTTATTTCTTTTAAAGTATTTTCCATTTTGTTGCTCTAAATTCTTTTTTCTATCTTATCTTCCAGCTCACTGATTCAATCCTCTCTTTGTCTAGGCTGCTTTTAATTCCTTCTACTGTGTTCTTCATTTCAGATATTGTATTCTTCATTTCCTCCAGGCTCTTATTGATAGTTTCTATGTCATCTTTCATGCTGGTGTCATTTGCAGTAACTTCCTTGTAGCTTCCCTGGATTTCTTTGTACTTCTCACTGAGCTCACTGAGCATCCTTATAACCATTATATTTAACTCAGTGTCTGATAGTTTTCTTGCATCTATTTAATTTAGCATACTTTCTTGGGATTCTTCCTTTCCTTTCAATTGGACATTGTTTCTTCCTCTCTCCTTTTTAGGTGACTCTTCTTATTTTATTTCTGTTTCTTAGATTGATCTGCTTTGAATCCATCTATTTGTGGTTTGATCTTATATGGTAGGACGCATGTGAAATTCAGTGGTGGTGTAGTGTCCTAAATTTCCTCAACTTGATACTCTTTGAGATGCCCTTTATACATTTTATGTAGGTTCTCTGGTTGTAATTGGTTTTGGTTGTTGTTGGGTCATTCTTTCTTGCATTTTTCCTTCTGGCTGGCTGACTGAGAGACATTCTGCCCACCATATCTTGTATGCTGTTGTACAGGCACTTCAAGAACAAAACCAAATGCCCAGGAAACAAACTCACATCTTCAAAAATGTTCCGAACCCATAATCACAATATCAACTGCAAATGAGCCAGTGTTAATAAAGGTGTAAAGAGATTAACCATATTAGAAAGAGCAAAAACATATATGAGATGACTAACCGAAAGAAAAATAGTCCTGAGAGGGTAGAGGGTGGAGCATTAATATGAGTGGGGAATAGAGACAAATCATAGATACATAGTAAAATTCACATCACAAATAAAAATGGGAGAAGAATGTGGAATGGAATAGTAAAAGAGAACTGTATTGTATTAGGTTTAAACAGTAATTAAAAGAATATATATATATATATATATATATATATATATATATATACATGAGATGGTGGCAATGCACGTGAGAGCAGAGCGCACTTGATTGTGCACCTAACTGGGACACCTAGCTGATCTTCCAAAGAACAGAGTGAACAGTTAACATAATCCCAGCTGATAGGAAGTTTAGAAGCCAAAGAGTTCAGAAGACACTCAAAAAAGGATGGTAAGATTTTATAGGTCAATGGGAAGATCTCTGGTCCTTGTGACAGAGGCCTTGGCTACTGTGGGAGCATTGGAGGAGAGCAAGGTCAGTGATATCAGCCTAGCAACCCCATCTCTTTCCAGATCAGGGAACTCACAGAACCACACAAGGAGAGATCTGGACACTTAAAGTTGCTGGGGGATAAAGAGGCAGTAAGTGACATAAAACCAGTAGCATAACCTGTCTAGCTCAGTGGACACCTGAAGCTGAGAGAAGTGAGAGGTCATTACTGGCCATGATCCAGATAGATTATAGAATGGTCAGAAGGTTGGAATGTGTAGAAAGTCAGGCGCTGTTAAAAGGAGCTGGCAGCACCCAACAGGACTTTTCTCAAAAGATGACCTTAGCTGCTGTGCTAGGATGTCAAGTGTGCAGAAGCTGAGCTAGTGAAGAGGGAGGGCTGAGGGCGTGATTTGCCACCACTCATGGTACCTCATGGGCCAATCAAAGGGTTGCAAAATGAGGTGGATTTTTGGTGCTGGCTTGGTGCAGATGTGCAGAGTGGACAGTATGAACCACACAGTGCTCTCAGGGTGTGAGATGGAAGCTGGGAACATGTGAATATTGTAACCAAGACTGACCCCTCATCATTGTAGAAACACAAGAGAGGAAAAAACGGAGCCCAGCCCCATCTACCTACAGGATCTGGGAAGATCTGCAAAACCAGATTGGCAGATATAAAATCAGCAGAAGCTTTTTTTTTTTTTCAAGTGCAAGACAATAAGACCTGGAGCAGTGAGAAAACTGGAGATAGATCCAGAAAGAAGTCAGAAGGTGAACACCAGCAGCTGAGAAATTTCACTTTGTTCTCCTTCAAAACTTGAATGTTTTTTCTCTTCTTTCCATTTACTTGGTTTTCATTTTTTTGTTTTGTTGTTTTTTATTGTGTGATTTGTTTTTATTCTCCTTTTCATATCGCATTTTAATTATTCTCTTCTCACTTCACTTGTATTCCAAATAACACAACACTCTTGGCCTTTTCCATTTTATTCTTTTTATTCAGATTATATATATTTTATCATAATATTGTTATTCCAAATCCCACACAGCACCATTCTCTGGTATTAATCCATTTCATCATCTTCTTGAGCTTTATTACTGTTGTGGTTAGCTTTAGTTTCTCTCACACTATGACAAGTTTCTATGCCTTACTTTCACTATTTCTTGTCCATCTAACCTCACATAAACACTCTTCTTTGTTAAGTCAGTTCAAATTATTTTTCCCTTCTAATAAAAGTCTTTATTTCTTTCTCACCTTTCACAAAGAGTGGCTGGTTAAATGAAATATCATGGTTATTGCAGTACTTCTCAAAAGGATCTCATATTTGTTAACTATTTGTTTGTACTTTAAATCCCATAGAATATTCTCCCACTGTTTATTCCATTTTGCCTTCTTCCTGCCCCTGATCAGTTAAGTAAGAACTTTTATTTCATTGGCTTCTCTCTCCCTGTTTCTCTTGTTTTTCCCCCCATCTCTCAACATGGGCTTATTCCTTACTGTTATTAACTTGCTTCCTGTCTCCTTTCTATATCATTTTTTCTTTATTGCACAACTCTCATATTCACTTTCCTTTTATACAAAATTCTTATTACTGTTCCACCATTATTAAACTTCATTCAAATCTCATAGCTATGGGCCATGCTGTAGTTTTTCTGCAATTTTACTCTCATTGGTCCAATACGTTTTCAAGTTTATGTGAAGCCTTGCAGTACCCTCTTCCATGTTCTTTCCTCACTGTTCTCATTGCCTGTTTGTATTTTACATGTGCTGTCATTTTTATTCTCTCATTTTTTTCCATGGATCTTTCCCAGCTCTTATCAATTTTCTTCCTTCTTACCAGGCAAGAACAATTTCCCCTCCTTTTGTCATCTCATAATCCATTTGTGATATATTATATTATCTAAAATATCTCTTCAACTTTATTAATCTTAGTTCAATTGCTGTTAAGACTGCTGATGTGGTAGGGGGTTCTTTTTGCTGGCATAGGTTGGGGGTATGGTAATACTGCTTTATTAACTAACAACTGTACCTCAGAATACAAGACAAGGTTGAATTTGAGAATACCAGTAACCTGGTGGACAGGGGAACCTGCCAACAAAGGAGCCACAAAGAGGTAAAGCCCAAGTAAAACAAGAGAGCTCACACAAATGGAATGAAGAGCTATCATAGAGCATCTAGATAAGGATTTCAAAGAGACAATGCCACTGAGTCCCACAGAACCACTAACAAAGAGGTTCACCTTACAAACAGAGCTGGCAAAGCAGGCCATCTGGAATCACAGAAATAAACAAAAAAATCCATATAAAATGGAGAGACAAAGAAAGAACCCCCAATCAAATAGAATGGAAGATTCCCCAGTAAAAGAGTTAAATGAAATGGAGGCAAGCAAACTATAAAATATAGAATTTAAAAGAATGGTTATAAGGATACTCAAGGAAGTCACTGATAACTACAAGGAACTAAGTGAGAATTACATCAGCATGAAAAAGGAAATAGAAACTATAAAGAATAACCAGGAAGAAATTAAGAATACGATATCTGAAATAAAAAATAAACTGGGAGGAATTACAATCAGGCTGGATGAAGCAGAGGACTGAATTAGTGAGCTGGAAGACAAGGTAGAAAGAAATACTCGGGTAGAGAAGCTGCATGAATAAAGACTCAAAAAATATGAAGATAGCTTAAAGGAACTGCAAGACAACATAAAACAAAAACATGCAAATCATAGAAATACCAGAAGGAGAAGAATAAAAGCAAGGGATAGGAACAGAGTTTGAAAAAAATAATGACAGAAAACTCCTCAAACCTCGAGAGGGGAAAAGCAACACAAATTTAGGAAGCTCAGGGGGTCCTAATAAAGATGATCCCAAAGAGGCCTACTGCGAGAAACATCAGAATTAAAATGCCAAGTGTTAAAGACAAAGAGAGAATCTTAAAAGCAGCAAGGGAGAAACAGAAGGTAACATACAACGGATCTCCAATGATGCTAGCAGCTGATTTGTCAACAGAAACACTAGAGTCCAGAAGGGAATGGCAAGAAATACTCCTAGTAATGAAAAACAAAGGCCTGTACCCAAGACTATTCCACCCAGCAATGCTGTCAATTAAAAAGGAAAGCAAAATAAGAAGTTTCCCAGGCAAAAGCAGCATGAAAGAATACATATCCACCAAACCAGCACTGCAAGATATGCTATAGGGACTCCTTTAAGAATAGGAAAAGAGCAAGAGATAGAGGAAAGCAGGTACAAAGCAGGGGGGAGAATAAGTACCTATCAATAATAACCTTAAATGTTAATGGATTGAATGCCTTCTCTCCCTGATGGCCAGAAACCCTGCTGCTTTCCATAGCTGGATGTTATCTGGTTTACTTTTAGGTTCTAGTGCTATAGGCTGAGAAACCAGCTTGGGGTTTGGACCCCACACATCTTAGGGGGAACACCTCAGCCACTGAAATTTCCTTCTAGCAGTTCAGCTGCTTCCCATGGGAGCCCATCCAGCTCTCTTGTGTTTCCTCCACACTCTGTGCTATTCATATTGTGGTGAAGGGTTTCTTCTGTCTGTCTGTGGT
Source organism: Phyllostomus discolor (assembly GCF_004126475.2). Lineage (NCBI taxonomy): Eukaryota > Metazoa > Chordata > Mammalia > Chiroptera > Phyllostomidae > Phyllostomus > Phyllostomus discolor. The sequence continues at coordinate 63,693,307 of NC_050198.1, read as the reverse complement.
TATATGGGTTCTCTCCAGGTATTGTTCAGTTGGTTATTATAGATGATTTTTCTGCAATTTAGTTGTAATTCCAGATTTGTCCTTGGAGGAGGGTAGTGTGGTTTTCACTTACTCCTCCACCATCTTGAATTAATATTTGAAGTCTTGATCTTAAGCAAGTGGTTATATTTGAAGGAAGCCAGCTAAAACATGGACAAGAAACCAGAATGTTTTATAAAAGACATTGTACTAGAGGTGTCCTGTGCTATTTTTCTAATTTTATCAAGTTCTAATTCAACTTTACTAGAACATTTATCCAGGTATAGTGAGAGGTGTTTACTATGGTACAGAAGTGGTCCTTTTCTGCAAGGAGATGATTAAGCACTACCTGATTATCTAATAAAAGCCTTGCTAAGGAATCCAAGGATCAGTGGAGTTTGATGATGTAGCTATGGTTAGAGAATAATCTTTCACTTGAAAATTATCTTTCCATTTGCCAACAGAACTGCTCTCAAAGGAAGTAAAGACTCCAGGTAGGATTAAACAGATTCTAACAAAGTACTGTCTGGTCACCACTTAAAACCTAATAAAGGAAGTCACTAAGGAAAAATACAGCTAATTAACTAGATCTTCCTTAGGAAGGTGATGCACATAAGAAGGCTACTAAGAATAATACTATTCCAAAAACTTCATGGACAGTAAGAATATCGATTTGGTAATAAAGCTAATATTTCCAAATGTTTTAGGTTACAAAGAGAATGGATTCTTCACTTTACTAATGCAAATACATATATTTTCATGAAAAATATTTAATAAGCATTTCTAAATTCTGTAAAATCGTGAAGGGATAAAAAAGATAAATGTTTCATCTTTATTTACAAAAGTATAGTTTATCAAATTACATGTCACAGAATTTTAAGGGAAATTGTAGGGAATTGCTTCGCATGGTATGGAATTGTAGCTCAGCCTCAACATGGAAAACTAGTGGGGAGCAAGTGGCATGCAGGACTTTGCCAAAAGAGAGGTTTTCCCATGGGGAATCAGGCCTGCATTGTACACAGACTGCTATGAGACTTGCTTTTGCTAAAACTCCCTCACCCTGAATTGAGGCAGCAAGTGTTTACTGTAACTTCCTAAAGTCTGTGCTAAACCTCCTAAGTATGGAGTGTGACCAGTTCAACCACTTTTCCCCTTGGTCTGCAACATCCTTCTCTTTGAAGTAATTAGCAGAATTCTCTCCTTTGTCATCTGTAAAAGATAATCCCATGCAGTGAACCTGTGCATAGTAAATGAGGACTACCCTCCATGTAATATACCCTCCAAAAAACAATAAAAGCCTGTCCAGGCAGGGGCCAGGGATTCTCTCTCTCTCTCTCTCTCTCAGAGAGAGTGGCCATGCCGTCCCTTTTTCTCCACAGGATTTCTGTAGTCCATGTGCATCTGTTTTGCAACTCAACACATGGATCCTGTAGGCCAGGATCCTCATCAGAAATGTTTCCTTAAAGCTAGAAAAGTAAAACATTACAGAGCAAGCATAAGAACTCATAAAAAGTGCAATCATGCTCATTAGTTCATTTAGTTCCCTCTAATTAGTTCTTGTTGATCTTGAGTTAGCAGTTTTTAATCAGTTTTCCATTACAGTTCTAATTTTTTAACTCAGATTAGTGTTATGTTCTTAATGTTATCAGATACCTACATCTAGAGAATTTGTCAGGGTCTTTTCCATGAATCTTGTTGAAGATGAAGCACTTTTTACAAACATTTTTGCAAAGCCTCATAGTAAAAAAACTTTGTAAATGACTAAATACAAGAATTGCAAAGGTTAGAGGTTTGATGAGAGTACCTTACAATGAAATTGAAAAAAAAGATTTTGGTTATTTTTGTGGCAGTTAGGATTTAAGGTTAAGAGTTGGGTGAAGATGAAGCACTTGTTAGGAATGATAATATTATGCTAGCGCACATCAGATTTCTATGGATGTTATATAATTTCTAAAACTATTACATACACCTATATAAATGTAACAAAAGAAGACTTAGTATTGTTATTTGACAATACTTCCATATAATTTAATACATTGAACAAACCTGATTTATTTTCAAACTATATATATATATATACCCATACATATGTGTATATATATAAATCTATATAACTATATAAACTATGTCTATAAATATATATAAACTATATATAAATATATATATTTATATATATTTATATATAAATATATATATTTGAGGATTTCTGAGGATTTTTGAGTTTCTTCAGAGATCCTAAAATTTTTAAAAAAAGTTATTCTAAAGTGAGAAAGACTTCATTTTGGATTTGGAAAAGTTTGTCAAAAATTAGAGTTAGGTGTATGATCTTTTTAATGTATTGCTGGATGAAGTTTGCCAATATTTCCTTGAGGATTTTAGCATCTATGTTCATCAGCGATATTGGCCTGAAGTTTTCTCTTCTTGTTATGTCTTTATCTGGTCTTGGGATTAGGATGACGTTGGCTTCAAAAAAAAAAGAGTTTTGGAGTCTTCCATCTTCTTGAATTTTTTGAAATAATCTGTGGAGGATGGTCTTTAATGCTTCCTAAAATGCTCTGTAAAATTCTCCTATGAATCCATCTGGTCCAGGGCTTTTGTGTCTCAGAAGCTTTTTTAATTACTGTTTCACTTTCATGAGGTGTTATTGGTCTTTTCAGAATTTCTGCGTATTCTTTATTGAGTTTTGGTAGATTACATTTTTCTAGATGTGTCCATTTCACCTAGGATTTCAAATTTCTTGGCATATAGCTCTCAAGGCCACTGTAATCAAAACAGCCTAGTACAAGCACAAAAACAGGTACATAGACCAATGGAACAGAACAGAGAGCCCAGAAATAAACTCAAGTCTCTATTGTCAATTAATATTTGACAAAGGGGGAAAAGCATAAAATGGAGCAAAAATAGCCTCTTCAACAAATGGTGTTGGGAAATCTGGACAGCCACATGCAAAAAAAATGAAACCTGATCACCAACTTACACCATACACAAAAATAAATTCAAGGTGGATAAAATACTTAAAGATAAGTTGTAACACCATAAAAGTCCTAGAGAAAAACATTGGCAAGAAAATCTCAGGCATTCCACACAGCAACATCTTCACAGATATGCCCCATAAAGCAAGGGACATAAAGGAAAGAATAAACAAATAGGACCTCATCAAACTAAAAAGCTTCTGCATGGCTAAAGAAAATAGCATTAAAATGAAAAGAGAGCCAAATGTATGGAAAAACATATTTGCCAATGACACCTTGGACAAGGGCTTGATCTCCAAAATATATAAAGAACTCACATGCCTCTACTCCAGGAAGACAAAAAAACGAATTATAAAGTGGACAAAAGACTTGAACAGACACTTCTCCAAGGAGGACATACAGAGGGCCCAGAGACATACAAAAAGATGCTTATCATCACTAACCATCAGAGAGATGCAAATTAAAACTACAATGAGATACCATTCACACCAGTCAGAATGGCCAACATAAATCAACAGACACATGTTGGAGAGGATGCTGATAAAATGGTACCCTAGTGCACTCTTGGTGGGAATGCAGACTGGTGCAGCTACTGTGGAAAACAGTATGGAATTTCCTCAGAAAACTAAAAATGGAACTGCCTTTTGACCCAGCAATTCCACTGCTTGGATTATACCCTAAGAGCCCTGAAACACCAATCCAAAAGAACCTATGCACCCCAATGTTCATAGCAGCAAAATTTACAATAGCCAAGTGCTGGAAGCAACCTAAGTGCTCATCAGCAAATGAGTGGATCAAAAAACTGTAAATTTCATTTACACAATGGAATTCTACACAGCAGAGAGAAAGAAGGAGCTTATACCCTTTGCAACAGCATGGATGGAACTGGAGAGCATTATGCTAAGTGAAATAAGCCAGGTGGTGAGGGGCAAATTTCATATGATCTCACCTCTAACTGGAACATAATCAACAAAAGAGAAAAGCAAGCAAAATATAACCAGAGTCATTGAAAATAAGAACAATGTAACAATAGCCAGAGTGGAGGGGGGAGTGGACATTGGGAAGAAGGGTGTTCAGGAATGACTATAAAGGATACATGGACAAAACTAAGGTGGAGGGTGAAAGCAAGGAAGGGAGGTGGGTTTGGAGAGGGTGGGGAGAAAATAAGGAAAACTTTAATGGAACAACAATAAAAAATATAAAAAATAAAAGAGGGTAGTTGTGTAAATAAAATAGCATCATTATAAATAATGCTTAATTATTTTTCTAGCAAAAATAAGTTTTAAAAAATCAGCGGCAAGTATATAAGTTTCCACAAATGTAAAAATCCTTACCTTTTTAATAATGAGAAAACTCATCAATTCTGAGCAAAGACCTTATAAAGACAAAATACAGAATTTTTGATTCTTAGGCAGATTACATTCAAGGCCATGAAACTTTCTCCTTGTAATGGAGACAAAAGATGAATTCTAATTTTGTACCAGTGTACTTTTGATATTAAATGTATTTAATGAGGATTCAGAAGATGGAAGTCAAGTAGTTGGGAGCTGAGTTCACTTGCTTGTTCTTCCACCCAACTCAGACACTTAGCTGACCTTCCAAAAATAAAGTGAACAGTCAATGTAATCTTAGTTGATGTGAAGTTGGGAAGCCAAAGCATACAGAGGATGCTTCATAATGGGTGGTAAGGAGTTTTTATAAGGGCAGGGAAAGTCCCCTGGTCTGGTGCCAGCAGATGTGGCTGCCACAGTGTCCACAGCCAAGGAGCTTGCATCCATGGAAAGCCTGGTCAGAGATAGCAGTCTAGAAGCTCCCTCCCAAACCAGGGTGGGGGATCATCAGATCCACTCTAGGAGCAACTTTGATATGCAACGTCACTGGGAAGAACCAGGTTACCTACATACACAGCTAGTGGCACACCCATAGTTGCAGTGGCAGATGCCATTATTGGTCTGCACCTGGATCTCAAAGAGGAGGATGGCCGTGGCTGGCCATGACTGTGATAGACTCTTGACATTTTGGAAAGGTAAAGTGAGTGGAAAGCTGAACAGTGGCTCATTCCTGCAGTGGGAATGCCCAGGGAAATTTAAAAGGGAAGTTAAGGTATGCTGGGTGGGGACCCTGCATAGGCAGCTGCCCTGTCAACAAGGAGGGAGGACTGTGGGCATGATTTGCTCTCACTCAGTACAGCAAGGAAGATTGATCAAAGGGGCACAAATGAGGTTGTTTTGCAGCCCCAGCCTGGCAAAACAGTACGGAATGGAGGGAGTGGAGGGTATGGACCACAGTGTGCTGTGAGGGTGGTGGGTTGGGAACTGTGTACCTGAGATTATTTGAGGCCAGACTGGGCCCCCTTTCCTTGGCATAATCTCTGGGAAGGGAGGGTTGCACCCAGCTTCCACCTCCTGCAAGAGCTGGGGATGATCTGCAAAGCCATCTGGGCAGGTTTAGCAATACTACAGAGGCATTTCTGCAAGAGAAAAACAGCAAGACTAAAGTCCAAAGGGTCCATTTTGAACTCTTCATGGGGAGACAAAGTACACTGGGGCCTAAGGCCCTATTTAACTGAAGCCATCAAAGGAGAAAATTCAGAAAGTGTGCAGGAAAAGGGACTCAGGCCTCTGCCCTGCCTTGGCTCAAACACTGAGCTGCCATCTACTCAAAGTAGCAGAAAGCTTACAATCTTATACAGATTGCCCCACCTCCATAATATGAACAACTATTTAATATGAAACTATACATTATTGGAAATAGACTGGGATGACTAAGATAGGATATGTAGGGGTATGGGGAAGACACCCTCAATTTTCCCAGAAGACTGAACACTGCCTCCCCAGGGAGACACAGAAGCCCCACCCTCTCGAAAGCAACAGAATATCCCTCTACAGGAAGGTAAAGGAGATATGGGTGGGTTTGCCAGAAGCTGGAGGACACAACCCAGGGCATTGAGTGATAATAAAACACAGATGGGTCAAGAACGAAGTCAGAAGGTGGACACCAGCAGCTGAGATGAATTTCATGTTGCTCTACATTAGAACTTGTGTTTTTCTTCTTTCTTATTTTTCCTTTCACATTGTCTTTTAATATTTCTTTTGCTTCAATTATATTTCAACTAACTCACTACTCCTGGCCAGTTATTTTCTATTCTTTTAATTTAGATTATATATATATATATAATTTTTCCTATTTTTATTTCAAATTCCACATAACACCCTTCCTTGTTCTTGTTCCATTTAGCCTTCTTCCTGACCTTTCTTATTGTTGTAAATCTTATTTTCTCTCACACTATGCCATGCTCCCTTTCCTTACTCTTTTTTTAAAGATTTTATTTATTTATTTTTTAGAGAGGGAATGGAGGGAGAAAGAGAGAGAGAGAAAAACATCAATGTGCAGTTGCTGGGGGTCATGGCCTGCAACCCAGGCATGTACCCTGACTGGGAATCGAACCTGCGACACTTGGGTTCACAGCCCATGCTCAATCCACTGAGCTATGCCAGCCAGGGCTCCTATCCTTACTCTTAATATTTCTCCTCCATCTACCCTTGCAAAAGCATTCTTCCTTCCCACATCAGCTCACATTCTTTTTTCACCTCTTATAACAGTCATATTTCCTTTACACCTTTATAAATTGTGGCTAGTTGGGTGAGGATATCTTGGTTATTGCTGTTCTCCTCCAACAGAATTTCTATTTGTTCACTATTTGTACTTTGAATTCCATATGATACTCTGTTCTTCTCTTTCTCAATTTTGCCTTCACTCTTCCCTTAATCAGCTGAGTTAGGAATTTTAATTTTCTCCCCTCTTAGGCTAGGTTATATTCCTTATTCCTATTTGTTTTCTTCCACCATTCTTTCAAAATCCTTTTTCTTTAATATTGACATCTCCTATTCACTTTTTCATAATATTCTTATTCCCTTTCCACCTTTATTAATCTACGCTCAGCTGTCATTGTTATTGACCCTACTGTGGTTTGTCAGCAGTTTTGTGACCCTTGGTTCAATACCTCTGTAATTTTACTTCAAACCTCATAGTATACTCTTCCTTTTTCTTATTCCCTTTTTGCAGTCACCCCTCCCCATTTTACTTATGTTGTAAATTTTATTCTCTCCCTTTCTTGCCTTGTTTCTATTCCCTACTCTTATTTCTCCCCCCACTTCCCACTCAAAATAATTTTCCTCTTTTAGTCTTCTCATATTTCCTATTTGCTATGTAATAATATTCTTAAGATCTCTCCACCTTTATTAATCTTTGCTAAAATGTTATTGATATTGCTGGTGTTATGGGCATTTTGGTTTTTGAGTAATATTGTTTTGTTAACCAACACCTGTACAATAGCATACAAGACATGGTGTAGGTTGTGACTACCAGTCAGCCAGCTAGAGGGTAGAAACCACCAATGAGTGAGCCACTAACAAGCAAAGCCCAAGTACAATAAGAGAACCCATACAAACCAAAGAAAAGGCAATATTAGAGTATCCAGATTAGGTGATAAAAGAGATTGTGCCACTGAGTCCTACAGCACTCCTACCACATACGTACACCCAATGAAAACAGACAGGCAAAACAGAGTATCCTGAGACACAGAAACAAACACAAATAGTCAGCTAAAATGGGGAGACAAGGAAAGGATGCCCTATCAAAAGTAATGGAAGTATCCCCAGAAAAAGAGCTAAATGAAATTGAGACAAGCAATCTACCTGACATAGAATTTTTTTAAATGGTTATTAAGATGCTCAAGGAACTCAGTGACAATTACAAGGAACTGAATGGGAACTACAGCAGCATGAAAAAGGAAGTAGAAACTATAAACGAAATCCAGGAAGAAATGAAAAACACAATACTTGAAATTTAAAATAAACTAAAATGAATTTAAAATAGGCTTTATGAAGCAGAGGACCAAATTAGTGAGCTAGAAGACAAGGTAGAAAGAAATATGCAGAAATAGCAACAAAATGAAAAAAAAAAGACTTAAAAAGAATAACAATAGCTTAGGGGAATTTTAGGACAACATGAAAAGTAACATTTGCATCATAGGAATATCAAAAGAAGAAGAAAATGGCCAAGAGAAAAAAAACTGTTTGAAAAAAAAAACAATAAAAGAAAACTTCCATAACTTGGTGAGGGGAAAAGACATGAAATTTCAGGAAGCAAAGCTAGTTGCAGTCAGGATGAACCCAAGGAGACCTCCTCTAAGATACATCACAATTAAAATGCCAAATTTTTAAGACAAAGAGAGAATATTAAAGGCAGCAAAGGAAAAATAGCAAGTAATATACAAAGGAGCTCCAATAAAGCTATTAATGTGTTTCTCAACAGAAACATTACAAGTCAGAAGGGATTGGTTCAGAACACCAGATGATGAAAAACAAGAAATTACAACCAAGACTACTCTATCCAGCAAGGTTCTCATTTAAAATTGATGGTGAAATAAAGAGCTTCCCAGACAAAAGAAGGCTAAAAAGTATGTCTGAACCAAGATACCATTGCAACACATGCTAAAGGCTTGAGAGAGAGAAGGAGAGGGAGAGGGAGAGGGAGAGGGAGAGGGAGAGGGAGAGAGAGAGAGAGAGAGAGAGAGAGAGACATGGAAAAAGTAAATAAGTACATATCAATAGTAACCTTAAATGTAGATGGATTAAATGCCTCAATCAAAATAAATAGGGTAGCTGAATGGATAAGAAAACAGGACTCACATGTATGCTGCTACAAGAGACTCACCTCAGAAAAAAAAGATCTTCACAGACTGATATTAATGGGATGGAAAAAAAAATATTCCAAGCAAAAGAACATGAAGAAAAAAAGCTCAGGTAGCAATACTTATATCAGACAAAATAGATTTCAAAACAGAGGTGATAAAAAGAGGCAGAGAAGGACACTTAATAATTAAGATAAGCATCAACAAAAAACATAGAAGCATTTTAAATGTATATGCATCCAACATAGGAGCACACAAATTTATAAGGAAAATTTTGGAAGTTGTCAAGAAAGATAGAGACAGCAACACACACTTGTACTAGGGGATTTAAACACCACACAGTCAGCAATAAAGAGATATTTCAAAGTATCAACAAGGATATTTTGGCAATGAACAAAACTCTAGATCAAGTGGACCTAATGATATATACAAAAATGTTCACAAAAATAATCAAAATATACGTTTTTTCCAAAATACATATAGAACATTTTCAAAGCTAGAACAAATGGTAGGACACTAAATAGGCCTTGACAAATTCAAGAAAGTGAAGTCATATCACATATTTTCTCAGATCACGATAGCAGGAAACTAGAAACCCACCTCAAGGAAAAAACTCCAAAATATTCAAATTCATGGAGATTGAATAACATGCTATAAAACAAGAATAGGTTAATAATGAGATCAAGGAAGAAATCAAAATGTTTCTAGAAGCAAATGAAAATGAACACAAAACAGTCCAAAACCTAGGGGACCCAGTGAAGGCAGTCCTGAGAGGGAAGTTTATAGAAATAGATGCCTACCTAAAAAAGTTATAGAAAACTCTCAAATTAGCCACCTAGTCCTATATCTACGAGAACTAGAGGAACAGAAATATACAAATCCCAGAGTGAGTAGAAGGAAGGAAATAAGATCAGAGCAGAATTAAATGACATAGAGATTAAAAGGACAATTCAAAAGATTAATGAATCCAGGAGCTGTGATTTCACAAACAAACTGGGCCCTTCTGGTGCTGATTCCCAGGTGGGTCAACTTGTGTATGTTCTAGGACACCATGGGTCTCTCCACCAAACTCTCCTGTGAGGCTGGGAGCTTCTCCCACCACCACATACCCCATAGGTTTTTATAGCCAGAGGTTTCAAAGATTTATTTCCCCATGCTGGAACCCTGGGTTGTGCTCTTGGTCTCGCTCCTCAGTTGTTCCTCTTGGGCTTTCCTCATGCAAATGTGAGATCTCTCTATCTGCCAGTCATTGCCTGGCCTACCCCAGTCTTCCAGCCACTGCCTTGATACATGTCCTCTCCCCCCGCGCAGCTGTCTGTTTCCAACCCTCCTACCAGTCTGAATGGATATTTCTTCTTTAACTGCTTGGTTGTTAGACTTCCATACTGTTTGATTTTCTGGCAGTTTTGATTTTTTTTTTGTTTTAAATTTGTTGTTGTCTTTCTTTTGGTTGTTTGAGAAGGCAAAGTGTATCTACCTATGTCTCCATCTTGTATTAGTTTATTTAAATAAATGTTAATTATAATTTACCACTGATCTCTGACTATAGTTTAAAAAACAAGAAGTTATAGCAAACCCTTTCATAGTAGGAGGTATTCTTCATGGGAGTGTTGTTGTTTTTCATCTACCAAACAGGTGTTTGCTGCTTTGCTTGCATTCTCCCAGCATCAATATACATAGTGTGTGCAGAATTAATTTAGTCATTATTATAAGTGTTTTGGAATTTTCCCTTTAGTTCATTTTGTATTTCCAGCTGTTTTTTAACACTTTAAACTTTTCAAAATCTTTACTTTCCAGTGGAATCTAGAAAGCAAGCTATGTAAACTATCATGTATTTGCATTCTGTAGTAGATTAGCAAATTTAAGAACATATTTCAAACCTTTAGAAGTATATTCTCCCTTAAAATAAAATAATGTATTTATTTTAATATGGCATAAAACATGATTATTACTACACCAAAAATTTTAAAATTACTTGTTTTTGACAATAGTTTTGGATAGACATTAAATAGTTAACCATCATCTTTAGTTATTATTCATATTGACAAATTTTGAAGACATGCCTACTTTTAATAAACCAAAACATTTAAACTAGCATTTGTGTCACAAATTTTAGCCAAATCTCAGGTACAAAATGCAAAGTAATAGTTGGATAGAAACTGTGTTTCTGGTACATGAAATACGTTAAGGTTATGTACTCAGATGGTCAAAGTTTTGTTTTGTTTTTTAACTGAAGATGTCTATTTGCATGATTTAAGGATCTAGAGATATAATTGAAGTCATTTTGTGTTATAGAAGCTTCAGCATACCAATTAAAATGCATTTCTTTGTCTTAAACATATAATTCAATTTATTGAGTTCCAAGGCTTTTAAGTTTATGTGCAGGAAAACAAATTTTAGGACTTCAAAATAGTCCTCAAGGACCACTCTAATTTTAAATCAATGTTGGTGTTATCTGTTCAATGAAATTGATACTTTCAACTTGAAGAACTACTGTTTTAAAATATAAAATCATCTGGAGACCCCAGCAGATGATAAATCTTTCAAGGGGATTTAAAGATAATACCATACTTGATGGACTACACAAAGAAATCAGATTACTCAAGAGTAAGGAATGGTGCAGCTGTACACTGGCACCATGATACAGTACTATTCCAGGGCAATTATTCATCTGATCCCCAAAAATGTAATGACCACAAATGAAAGAACACTGAGCTCGATAAGACTCATTGCTGAAAAGCAGAATAGTTAATGGAAGCAGTAAACTCAAAAAGACTTGTGTGGGCATTGCATCTCACTCAAGGAGATGCTGGTCTTTACAACAGTGAGATTGCCTCAGATCTCACTTCTGACACCAGAAATGTTAACTTTACTTGTTAGGAGGCAATGATAAAATAGAAGAAAAGAAAAGCATTTATTTGGAATCCAAGAATTCCAATTTGGGTAACACTGATTAGGGTAGCAACTCAAATAGTGTTCTGCAAAAGAACAAATCTCAGGGGGGTTTAAAATACAAAATGATGAGGTTTGAATTAACTCATTCACAAATATTGGTGCTATTGGCAGAAGGTTAACCTTGGCCAAGCCCAACTGACTGCTAAGGCCACCACTAAGTAAAAGCCCATCACTGTAACATGTTTCAGGTGTTATTGCAGTGTTCTCATAATGTTTATGTTGTGCCCCAGTTAGGAAGTTCATGTTCTGTATGACGAGGATGTGCATAAGACTCCTTATCTTAATGGCCTCCCAGCTCCAATTTAAAGCTTATAAAAATAAGTGACTCCATTTTATTTCACATTTTACAAACTAATATTTATTGAGCATTCGCTAAGTGCTAGATATCATTTTACATTCTTTAGTCAACTCAATATTTTCTGGATCATATTTTTTTGGATCACTGAGAAAACTCTATTCTGTTCCCAGTGTTTTTATTTTTTTTGCTTCCTCTTATAGATTTAGCCTAATTGTGTTTTAAGATTCACCAGTCAGCATTTTAAATATGCCAAGGAATTGTAAAGCATTGTAACATTGCTTTCGTATTGACCATTTCTAGATATTTCAAAATGAAAATAGAAAAATTGCTAAGCTAATAAAAAACTATATAGAGATATATTCAGCGTATAGCTCTGGTGACTCTGTTTCTACATTCTGAAATACTTGTCTCAGTGACTCCATCACTACTTTTTAGTTTCTCCAGCACTCTTCTAAGCCATATGAACAAATTACATGCATATATATGTAGAATACCACAGCAGTTATTCAGTGTCTGCTAGCAATGTATACCAGTATTTTGAGATGATCATATTCAGAACTAGTATTATAGGGACTCAAAGGGAACTCTTTTGTCCAAAACAGTACAGAAGGTAAAGACAATGGCAACTATAATAACAACAAAAATCTCACACATTACTATAATTTTGTATGAAGCTAAAATAATAGATTGAAAAATAAGTTTGGCTAATCATTTGGATAATTGTCCATGCTTACAAATAACAAAGTCAATAATTTCTTTTTCATTTATTTAATTTCCCTTGTTGATTAAGAAGCTACATTGCATTGGCATATTTTGATAATCTGATCACAATATGAAGAATCAGCAGGGTGGTTAGGATGCCCAAGAATGAAGTGAAGATATATTTGATGACCAAACATGGACCAAGAAGTCAATCAACAGCATATGGCATTTATGGAACTGACTCATTTGTATCTGCAATTCTGATGAAGGTAATTATGGAGTTTTACCTAGTTTTGCAAATTGCATTTCTAATCTCTGGAAAGTTATTTTTGGTAAGTGCGATAGTTTATGCACCTCTTTGGCCTGAAGGACTGGATTTGCATTGAGAAAAAAAAACGTAATTGAATTCCAGAAGACACAACTTATTCCAAATGAGCATATGCATAAGGGGCTAGAAATTATACTTTCAGATTATTTGGGAGTAAAGTTGGATCAATTTTTCCAATTAAACCAACTAATGATTAATTATTTGTGTATATGGGCTAGGTAACTTAGAACTTTTGTCACCCCTCTCACTTTTACTTACTCAAGATATTATGGCTCACAAGGTAGATGGTCAAACAAAATTCCCTGTAAGTTATTATGCTAAGTGAAATAAGTTAGTCAGAGAAGGATAAATACATAATTTCACTAATATGTGAAACCTAAAGAACAATATAAACAAACAAACAGAAACAGACTGATATTTTTCCATGAGATTTCCAATGTAGCATAGCATTGTTTTAGCACAGTTATGCTGCAAGTGTTACCACTATGGTATTGAAAATTCTGCCCTAAAATTTGAAGTGAAATCTATATTTTCCTTATGTTATTATGGAAATAAACTAATATTCACCCGTAGTTGAATATTAAGGAAATAACACCTCTAGGAAACTAATTTTCTCATCAATCAATCAACAAGCATATTTTCCTTACAGTAAGAGAAGACTAATTGATTTAGTATGGATAAAGTGAGAACAGATGGAAAAGCTAGTGACTTAAATTTTATCATTCTGAGACCAGGTTATTTCTTTTCAGTCATCATTGAAATGAAATGCATTCTCTTTTGTGAATGGTACCCTAATTCTTTATCCATTATTTTAGACATCTATCTTCTTTTTTTTTTAATTTTATTTTAATCATTGTTCAAGTACAGTTTTCTCCCACCTACTCCCATTCCAGCCCACCCACCCAACCCTCCCCCCTTCCCCCCCATTACCCCCCACCCCTCGTTTTTGTCCATGTGTCCTCCAAATTTGTTCCTGTAAACCCTACCCATTGCCCCCTGAAATTCCCTCTTCTCTCCCCTCTGGTCACTGTCAGACTATCCCCTATTTCAGTGTCTTTGGTTATATTTTGCTTGGTTTTTTTTTTTTTTTTTTGGTTTTGTTGTTTAGGTGACATCTATCTTCTTGGATCAGATTACTGTCACCAATGATCTTGTTATTTTCCAGAGAGATTTTATATTATCATGAGACAAAATAACAACTTAATTTCAGGGCCACCTAACTTCTTCATTTGTGCAAAGTACATTTAATACAGTATGTGGTGCAGTATATGATGATAAATTAAATGTGCATTCAGAACAAAATAAATTCAGTGAGAGTTTTCTTATTAAAGAGGGGTTAATGATTTTCAGGAAAGAAATGAACTATGATGTTTTGTCATTCAGTTCCAGTGAGGTTTGCCTTACTTTATCAAATTGACTAATGGTTGTTGGTACTTGCCCTTTTCTTATCATAATAACTTAAAAGAAATGTAAACACAGTAGACATTTCTCATCATCTGAAAAATAAAAGGTTAACCAGTGACTTGTACATGCTTGACCTGTCCTTTCACCGCTTGTTTTAAAATGAAATGAAAGGTGATATGAAAGATATTGCTGTTTTGAAGAGTCAAGTTGGATTAGGAATTAAACTATTGGTTTGACTAGTAATGATGCACAGTACATACTTCTTTTGTAGATTAATTTTGGATGATAGAATGATTTTATAAGTAATGTGAGTGGCGCAAAGTGCCCTATGAAAAACCTTAAGAGAAATAAGTCTTTCTTAACAACACTTAACACATCAGGACTTGGCATAACATTATATAGTATCCAGTGAACTGAGCAGTCTCTTCAGCACTCCAAGTGCTAAATAATAATAATAATAATAATAATAATAATAATAAAGTTTATGAACAAGGAATAATTACACAAAAGCATTATAAAATGACCAACAAATGTGCGCCATCAGTACAAATTGTAATGTGACCCCTCCTAAAAACAATCAAGGTTCTACTTTGGAATTGCAGGCTGGATTATTCGCTACTTAATTCATCTCCCATGAAGAGGCATCATATTCTCCTTGAAGTCACACACTTTTCTGTATCTTTCTATTAGGGCATTTCTACTTATCTTCTCTATTATCTTCCTTTTAGGGAATCTGACTTTTTCCTCTTTGTATCCTCCTAGTACCTTCTATATAGGAAGGGGTAAATAGTTGCTGAACAAATAATTTTCTTGGATGGCCACAGATTCATTCACAAAATCCAAGATGATATGAGATAGCTCCTAAAACAATAAAGTTTTAAGATGAATTTAAAAAATCCTATTAAGGTTGATAATAAAAATTGCTGTATTTCAGGAAAGGGTGAAAACTGAAAAAAAATAAAAAAAAATAATTTAGCAAGTTTTTAATTGAGCTGCTGAAGTATACCACCTTACTATAAGTGGAAGATATACAGATGAATGAGACATGGTCTCTTTCCCAAAGGAGCATGAATGTGCTAATCTCATGCAAGGCACACCATTTTTTTTTTGTGTGTGAAGGGGTTTATCTACAAAGCGTTATTAAGAAAAGCTAAAGATATTGGGAATTATAGTGTTAATCTTTTTTTAAAAAGTCACCTTAGAGGGAAACTAAGGTCTACCTAAAACCCATCCCACAGTGCTCTATCACTACATTTCAGAGCACTGATAATTAGACCTGAACACCTTTTAGTTGCTCTCCCTCCCTGGGGATATAATGTACTTACTGTGATAATGCAACTTAAGAGTTAACATGAATTTTATTAATGTGCAACTTGCTTACTAGGATTTGTCTCAACTTCACCAAAGCAACTGACATGTCCAGCATGATTTTTATATGCAAAATGAATCACACTGTTCATATTTGCAGACACAGATTATATATAAATGCATGGTACTATACATAGTTCCTTAATTTTTGGAATGTTTATATGACTATATAATGATAAGTTATAATACATCAGTGTTGTTCAGTAGTTACAAAATTTTTTTCTCTAACTAAATGTAAATTATTGAATTAGGACTTTTGGTGAAATGGGAGTACCTCAGAATATTTAATATGAGACAGCTTCTGAAACTTTATTTTCATTAATGAGGCAACATGCTTAGTTAGTTAAGATAAAGTCCCACATTACCATTTTCTTTCATCACTAGTGAATGCTTTATCCACTAAAACCACTGCCACACTCGATGAAATCTCAAATCAGGATGTGTTTAGAATTCTTTTCATGTGAATATATTATTGATTATGCTATAATCAATAATAGAGTTGTCCCATTTTTCTCCCCTTTATTCTCTGCCCTGCATTCCCTTGCTACCAGCATCCACTTAGTTAATGTCCATAAGTTATACATATAAGTTCTTGGCTTCTCCATTTCCTATACTATTCTTAAACTCCCCCTGTCTATTTTAGACCTATCATCTATGCTTCTTATTCCAAGTAACCTTTTCCACAAGCTCCTCTCTTCCCCCTCCCACTGATAACCCTCCATGTGATCTTCATTTCTGTGGTTCCGTACCTGTGTTAGTCACTTCTTTGTTTTTGTTTGTTTGTTTTTAGGTTCAGTTGTTGATAGTTGTGAGTTGGTTGTCATTTTACTGTTCATATTTTTATCTTCTTTTTTTTAGATAAACCCCTTTAATATTTCATATAATGAGGGCTTGATGATGATGAACTCCTTTAACTTGACCTTATCTGGGAAGCATTTTATCTGCTGTTCCTTTTTATTTTATTTATTTATTTATTTTTTAAATTTGCTCCTTGATTCTTTTTTTTTTAAAGATTTTTATTTATTTATTTTTAGGGAGGGAAGGAAGGGGGGGGGGAGAGGGTGAGAGAGGGAGAGATATATCAATGTGCGGTTGCTGGGGGTTATGGCCTGTAACCCAGGAATGTACCCTGGCTGGGAATCGAACCTGGGACACTTTGGTTCCCAGCCCATGCTCAATCCACTGAGCTATGCCAGCCAGGGCTTTGCTGTTCCTTTTTAAATGATAGCTTTGCTGGATAGAGTAATCTTGGATGCAGGTCCTTGCCTTTCATGACTTGGAATACTTCTTTCCAGCCCCTTCTTGCCTGCAAGCTTTTTTTTTTTTTTTTTTTTTTTTTTTTTTTGAGGAGTCAGCTAATAGTCTTACGGAAACACCTTTGTAGGTAACTGTTTCCTTTTCTCTTGCTGCTTCTAGATTCTCTCTTTATCTTTCATCTTGGGTAATGTAATTATGATGTGCCTTTATGTATGCTTCCTTGGGTCCAACTTTTTTGAGACTCTCTAGGCTTCTTGGACTTTCTGGAAGTATATTTCCTTTGCCATATTAGGAAGTTTCTCCTTCATTATGTTTTCAAATAAGTTTTCAATTTCTTGCTCTTCCTGTTCTCTTTCTGGCATCCCTATGATTTGGATATTGGAATGTTTAAAGTTGTCTTGGAGGTTCCTAAGCCTTTCTTCATTTTTTTTTCTTTAATTCTTGTTCCTTCATTTTGTTTCGGTTGAAGGTTTATTTCTTCCTTTTGCTCCAAATCATTGATTTGAGTCCCAGTTTCCTACCCTTCACTCTTGGTTCCCTGTACATTTTCCTTTATTTCACTGTTCATAGCCTTCATTTTCTCCTCTGTTTTGTGATGATACTTAAGCATTTCTGTGAGCATCCTGATCACCAGTGTTTTCTGCAACTCTGAATCTGATAGGTTAGCTATTCCATCACCACTTAGTTCTATTTTTGGAGTTTTGATCTGTTCTTTCATTTGGGTCATTTTTTTTTTCATCTCAGTACATCTGTTATGTAGTAAGAGGTGGAGCCTTAGGTATTTGACAGGGTGGGGCAACCTACATCATTGTATTGCGGCACTGTATGTGGGGGAGGGATCAGAGAGGAAATAATGCAGCTTGCTTGGCTCTCGGTTGGCTTTCAGTCACTTTCCTTTCTACCCACAAAGAAACTGGGTCCTTCCGGTGCTGATTCCCAGGTTTGTGTGGTTGTGTGTATTCTACTATCTACTACCCTATGGGTCTCTCTAAGGATCTCTTTTGTAAGGTTGGGAATTTCTCCTGCTGCCCCAACCTTCACATGTTTTTACAGCTAGAGATTTTTGAGGCTTTCTTTTCCCATGTTGCAACCCTGGGTTGCATGCTCTGTCTTACTCCCCAGTTGTTCCTCCAAGTTTATGAGCATGCCAATGTGGGACTGCCCAGTTTTCCATCTGCTGCCTTGCCATGGATCCTCTCTACCCCAGCTACCTGTATCTGCACCTCCTTCCAGTCTAAAGGAATTTTTCTTTAACTCCTTGTTATTGGACTTCCATATAGTTTTATTTTCTGGAAGTTATGATTGTTTTTGTTTTTAAGTTTGTTGTCCTCTTTTTGGTTGTGCGGAGAGGCAAAGTATATTTATCTGTGCTTCCATCTTGGTTGGAAGTCTCATGTTTATGATTCTTTTCTGCAATTATATAGGCATTTATTAAGAACTTGGTAGTAGTCCTGGCTGGTATAGCTCAGTGGATTGAGTACAGGCTGTGAACCAAAGGGTCACCAGTTTGATTCCCAGTCAGGGTGCATGTTTGGGTTGCAGGCCAGGTCTCTAGAGAAGGCCATGTGAGAGACAACAACATATGATGTTTCTCTTCCTATCTTTCTCCTTCCCTTACCCCCTCTCTAAAAATAAATTTAAAAAATTTTAAAAAGAACTTGGAAATAATAGACTAATATAATGTTTTCTTTAGGCAAAATTTTGTTTTAGTCAGTTTAGTCTACTATAACAAAATGTCATAACCTAGGTAGCTGATAATTTTTTTTCTTCATAGTTCTGAAGGTTCAAAGTTCAAGATCAAGGTGCTACCATGCTCTGGTTCTTGTGAGGGCTTTCTTCAGGGTTTCAGACTGTCAATTAACATCACCAAAACAGGTAGCAAAAACTCTCTATGGTTCCTTTTTATTAGGATACTAACTGCATTTACGAGGGCTCGACCCTGATATGATCTAGTTAGCTTCCTAAGTCACACGTCATAATATCATGTTATTGGGGGGTTAAGATTTCAATGGATTAATTTTGGGGAGACACAGGCATTCAGTCCATAACAAAGTTTTCTAAAAAAATTTCCAAAATGTATCTTACAACATCATCATTTGCCTCCAAATTATTAATTCAATGATGTGAAGAGAGATGCCATTGACTATAATAAGCAATACTAATACTATTTACATAGCTCCTTTCATCTTGAACATTCTTAAAACATCTGATAAGATAATCATTTCTGACTTATAACCATCTCTGGGGAAATCTTGGAAGTTATTTAGCATCTGGTTATCTGTTAGAGACAGGAAATGAAGAATATATTTCCAACCAAATTGTAGGGTGTACAACGTAACTACTTAATTTAGAATTGGTTTAGGACACTGGAGCTGATTAATGTATATATCCTTGAAATGGTGGCATTGGATGATTGGTGAATACAGAGTGATCAGGACTCCAATGATATATCTTAGCTAAAAGATAACATTCCAATAACAGTGTCTTTGTGAATGCTGATTCACTGCTGCCTGAAGTCATGGTGTGAAATGATCAAGAGATGTGATAATTCCTTAGCTGGGAATAAAAATAGACAAACACACACACACATGAATATAAAAAGTCTAGATTTATTGAGTGACTTTGTAAATGCATCAATGTGTCCTAACACCGAATACCAGCTCTTAATTTTACTACATGACTTCCCTGCTTCTTAAGTCAAGAGTGCAAGTGTATCCTATTACATGAGGATTCACCAGTGAGAAATTCACCATAACAGAAAAGTAGGGGATAAATTTAATATATGCTTCCAGAAGCCTCTCATGAACACAAATTTTCCAGAAGCAATTTGTAGGAGTATATGCAAAGTGAGATCTCCAGTTGTCTGCACCTTGCCACAGAAACAGCAAGATGTGACTAATTGCTACACATATCTCCCATAGCCTGATCTTGGATGTGCTGTCAAATTTAGACCATGACAGTAGGGGATGAGAGGTTGCTTGCAAAAGTTATTTCACTTAGCATAATGCTCTCCAGTTCCATCCATGCTGTCAGGAAGAGGGGAAAATGGAGAGAACTGTGTTTGAACAACAATAAAAAATAAAATAAAATAAAATAGTGAAAAAAAGAGTTGCCTGCATGAGGCAAGCATTAGAAACTAATGCAAGGTGGAAAGAGCGGGGCTTCCTGCATACCATGCCTAAATGGAGCCATGGCTTCAGGCAGTTGGCAGATGTTCTGAGTTAGTGTAGTAACCATACCACTCTTGTGCTATAATCTCTTAGAGGCAGGAACAGGAGAAAAAGGAATACATTCTTTACATTATTATTCAGGTCAATGGAAAAAGGTAATTTGTTTTATAAAAATTTGCTTTAGAAGCAATTTTTTCTGGTGGCAATTATTAGTTAAATAGAGTAATGCAAGAGCTGCTACTAATTAAATGGTTAAATATTGGAAATGCAACAATTATGAAAAAAACTATGAACATTTAATAAAATGATTAAGGGTAGAAATAAACACCTCTTGAACATCTCAATTGGAGAATAAAAAATTTATTTATTTGGTACATAGTTTTCATGTTCTTATTTCCAGGGATATGGTGATGCTAACACTGGAGTATGAGGTTATTCCTTCCTTCCTCATTCCTACTCTGTCATATTAATTAATAACGATTGCAAATCCTTAGGACAGAAAGTGGAGTAAGGCTAATTTCCTAGATTCAATGAATATTGCTAACTACATAAGTCCAAAGTAAATAATGTTAAAGAGTGATATCCAGTATTGAGTGCAATAAAGCTTATCTGGCATCTTTAGGCACAGAATAATTTACATAAATTACTTTTCATAACTCACAAGTGGCAAACACAAGGCCCATGGGCAAAATCTGGCCCTCCACCTTGTGTTATCTGGCCCAGCACATTGTTTCTATCCAGCAACAGCACCAAGCTCTTGCTTAACTGTTCAGGAGTAGTTACATTTATACAGTCCTAAAATTACATTTGGCAGTTTGAAGGCAACCACGAGGCTGATGTGGCCTCCAGCAAAAATGAGTTTGACACCCCTGATATAACTGATGTGGATCTTTATTGACATGATTTTTGAAATAAAATAATCCTCACCTGAGGACATATATTTATTGATTTTAGAGAGAGTGGAAAGGAGAGAGAGAGAAAGACACTGATGTGAAAGAGAAACATTGATCAGTTGCCTTGCGTATGGGACAATGCTCCAACCAACAAAGCCATTTCTCTCTCTTTATTGTCCTTTTTATTTTTTTAATATAGACCATAATTAAACTTTTATAAATTCAAAAGTTAATACAACCCTAAAGGCCATTTTATTCCTGTCAGAAATGAAGGATACACTAATTGAAATAAAGAAAAATTTATAGGGAAGCAACAGTAGAGTGGATGAAGCTGAGAATCAAATCAATGATATGGAATATAAGGAAGCAAAAAAAAAAAAAAAAAAAAACAACCAATCAGAACAACAAGAAGAAAAAAAGAATCCAAAAATTGAGGATAGTGCAAGCAGCCTCTGGGACCACTTCAAATGTACAAACACTTGCATCATAGGGGTGCCAGAAGAAGAGAAAGAGCAAGACATTGGAAACCTATTTGAAAAAAAAATAAAATGAAAGAAACGTCCCTAAACTGGTGAAGGAAATACACATGC
Organism: Phyllostomus discolor; assembly: GCF_004126475.2. Classification (NCBI taxonomy): domain Eukaryota; kingdom Metazoa; phylum Chordata; class Mammalia; order Chiroptera; family Phyllostomidae; genus Phyllostomus; species Phyllostomus discolor. The sequence goes on along the minus strand of NC_050198.1, from coordinate 63,671,657 downwards.
CAGTCCAGAAAACACATGGAGTCGCAAACAAAATGGATGCAAAGAAGCCCACTCCAACATACATCATAATTAAAATGCCAAACATTAAATAGAAAAAGATAATCTTAAGAGCAGCAAGAGAAAATAAGTTAGCTACCTGCTGGGGAGTTCCCATAAGACTGTCAGTTGATTTCAAAAAAGAAACTTTGCAGGCTAGAAGGAATTGGCAAGAAATATTGAAAGTGATGAAAAGCAGGGACCTACAGCCACAATTGCTCTACCTGGCAGATAAAGAGCTTTCCAGACAAGAAAAAACTAAAAGAGTTCATCATCACCAAACCATTATATGAAATGTTAAAGGGACTTATTTATGAAGAAGAAGAAGAAGAAGAAGAAGAAGAGCAACAACAACAAAAATATGAACAATAAAATGGCAAAAAATATAACAATTGAATCTAAAAAAACAAACAAACAAAGCAAACAAGAATAAGCGAGACAGAATCACAGATGCAGAGAACATTTTGATGGTTGCCAGAAGGGAGAGTGGTATGAGGAAATCGGTGAAGAGGTGAGGGGATTAAGAAGTACAAATATGTAGTTACAGAGTAGCTATGGGGATGTGCAGTACAGTATAGGGAATAGACTAGCCAAAGAACTTATATGCATGACCCATGTACATGAACAATGGTGGGATTGCCTGAGGAAGTAGGGGTGCTGGGTGAAGGAGGGCAAAGGGAGATAAATCAGGACCAATGTAATAGCATAATCAGTAGAATATAATTTTCAATAATAAAGAAATTATTGATAGGTAAAGGCTTAATTTTACCATCTGATTAATTTTTGGCTGGTTTGTAATTCCTCTTTTGCTATCTTCCTTTGTGAACTGATAATTTTCTTTATTGACATGTTTTGATTTTTTCTCTTTAATTTTTATATATCTACTATTGGTCTTTTCTTACAGTTACCAGGAGGTTTACATTAAAAAATTATTTACAATAGTCTATATTAAGTTGATAACAATTAAACTTTGATTGCATACAAAATCTTTATCCTTTTACTTCTCTCCCACACATTTTGTGTTTTTCTAAATATTTTTAACCCTCACTCTGGGATATGTTCATTCATTTTAGAGAGAGAGGAAGGAAGGAAGAGAGGATGGGAGAGAGAGACATTTATGTGAGAAACATCTATTGATTGCCTCCTGTACATGCCCTGACCAAGGATCGAACCTGCAACTTGGGTATGTGCCCCAAGGATCAAACCCACAATGTTTCAGTGCATGGTTTAATACTCCAACCAACTGAATATCCTAGCCAGAGCACATGTTGTGTTTTTGATGTTACTATTTACATATTATATTATATGTCATTAACAAATTCTTTTAGCTGCAGTTATTTTTAATATTTTAAACATTTATATTAGACTCAAACAATTAACACTCTGTGATATAGCACTAAATTATTGAGTTTTATTATATAATTATTTTACCATTGAGTTTTATACTTTTATATATTTTGTTACTAATTATATTTTTTATTTCAGCTTTGAGAATTAGTTTTAGCCCTTCTCATAAGGCAAGTTTAGCAGTGATTAATTCTCTCAGCTTTTGTTTTCCTGAAAAGCCTTTATCTCTCTTTAATTCCCAAAGGACAGCTTATCTGGATAAAGTAGTAGCTTTTTCTTTTGCTTGATTAAGACTGACATTGATGGATATATATTATACATATCTATATATCATCTATCTATCTATCTATCTATAGAGGTGTGTGTGTGTGTGTGTGTGTGTGTGTGTAGTTCAGGCCAAAATGGAGGTACAGGTAGAAACCCTTCATTTCCTCACACAACTAAAAGGAGGATAGCAACCAATCTACAACCAATAAACAACCAAAAGTGCCAGAAAATCAAACTGCATGGTACTTTGACAATCAAGGAATTAAAGAGAAAGTCAACCAGAAGAACCAGATGGGTAAGGTGGTGGACCTTGTGGGCCTTGGCAAGGGGGACCATGAGGGCAGGGCTGGCTCCCAAGCTCAGTGGGCTTTGCAGAATGGGGCTGACTTAAGGGGAAAACTGAGACACAGAGCTGACTGTGGGCTATGTCTGGGGTTGCTGTGGTGGGAGAAACTCCCAGTCTCATATGAGAGTTCATTGAAAAGTGCACTAAAGTTGAGCAGGTGAGCCATATTGTTCCTTCTCTGGCCCCTCCCCCACAGGAAGTGCCACAACTTAGCAGCAAAAAGTGTTGCCCTGCCTGGGTGAATACCTAAGGCCCCACCCCCTTACAACCTATCATCTGTGCCGAGACAAAGAAATATGGCCCAAATGAAAGAACAGAGCAAAGCCTCAGAAAGAGAACTAAGCAAGGAGGAGATCGCCAACCTATCTGATGGAGAATTTAAAGCCCTGGCAATCAAAATGATCATAGATCTTATTGAGCTTGGTAGAAAAATGAAAAAAAAAATAAACGAATGAAGGATACCCAAAGTGAAATAAATCAAAATATTCAGGGAACTGTCAGTGACAGGAAGGAAATCAGGACCCAAAGCAATGACTTGGAACAAAAGGAAGAAATAAACATCCAACCAGAACAGAATGAAGAAACGAGAATTCAAAAAAATGAAGAAAGACTTTTGAACCTCTGGGAGAACTTGAAACATTTCAATATAGGAATTATAGGGGTACAAGAAGTAGAAGAACAGCAGCAAGAATTGAAAACTTATTTGAATAAATAATGAAGGAAAACTTCCCCAGTCTGGTAAAGGAAATAGACTTCCAGGAGTCCAGGAAGCCCAGAGAGTCTCAAAGAAGTTGGACCCAAAGAGGAACACAACAAGGCACATCATCATTAAGTTATTCAAGATTAAAGATAAAGAGAGAATCTTATAAGCAGCAAGAGGAAAGGAAAGAGTTACCTACAAAGGAGTGCCCAGAAGACTATCATCTGTTTTCTAAAAAGAATCCTTGCTGGCAAGAAGGGGCTGAAAAGAAGTATCCAAAGTCATGAAAGGCAAGGACCTACATCTAAGATTACTCATTGTAGCAAAACTTTCATTTAAAATATAAGGGCAGATAAAGTGCTTCCCAGTAACGTCAAGTTAAAGGAGCTCATCATCACCAAGCCATTATTATATGAAACATTAAAGGGACTTATCTAAGAAAAGGAAGATAAAAAATATGAGCAGTAAAATGACAACCAACTCACAACTATCAACAAATGAACCTTAAAGAAAAGAAAAATAATGAAAACAAAAACTAAGCAAACAGCCAGGATAGGAACAGAATCAGAGCAATGCACATCACATGGAGGGATTTCAATGGGGAGGAGGAAGGTAGGAATAGGCTGAAAAAGGTACAGGGAAGAAGAAACATAATTAGTAGGCATAAAATAAATGGGGAGAGATAAAAATGGTATAGGAAACAGAGGACTCAAAGAACTTATATGTATAACCCATAGACATGAACTAAGGGGGGAACGCTGGAGGGTTGGGGGGCAAGGTGGAGGTGGGATACAGGGGGGAAATTGGGAAAACTGTAATAGCATAATCAACAAGAAATAGTTAAAACAAATAAAAATTAAAAAAAGACTAACATTTATGCTTTCTAATGCATTTTTACTCAGTTATTGTGTTCCTCAGCTCTAGAATTTATGTTTGGTTCTTTTTTAAAAATAATTTTATTTTAATTGTTATTCAAGTATAATTTTCTGCCTTTTACCCCTGTCCCAACCCACACCCCAGCCCTTCCGACCTCCCTCCCATTTCCACCCCCTCCTTGTTATTGTCCATGTGTCTTTAATTCTATTCCTCTGTTGGACTTTTCATTTCATTGGTTTCTGGTTTTCCTGAGTTCATTTAGATGTATACCTGTGTTCTTTTATAGCACATTAAGCCTCCTAAAAACAATTTTTTCCAGTTCATAGACCTCCATTTGTTTGGAGTTATTTAATAGAAAATTATTGTTTTAGTTTGTTTTGGTAGTATCATACTTCCTTGATTTTTTATATCTTGTAATCTTGTACTGATATCTGTGTATTTGATGGAACAGTCAACTTTTCTGGATTATATGGACAGGTTTTCATAAGGAAAAACCTTCAAATGTATGGATGCTAGCTGGAGAGTGTGGTGCTCATTTATCTAAGAAAAGTCTACTGTCATAGTCTCTGTGAAACTCCATAAACTAAGTCCACCTTTGATGAAGATTGTAGGAGTCTTCAGTGATCATGGCTATAGACATCCACAGTGGCAGTGAGTGCTGATGAGATTTTTAATGGCAAAGTCTGCTAGGGGCATCCTGATTTATATTTCTCCCAAGAGGAATGTTGTGGCTAAAGAGGTAATTTTTATGTGTGGAGTATGCCTGACAGGTTCTCTTGCAGTGGTGGTGGCACTGATGCCTGATGTATGGGTACCCAAGGACAGACATGTAGCTTGGGTCCAGAGAAAAAGTGTACATGGTTAAATACAGTATTTGTCATTTAGGATTCTGGCTATTTTATAGTAGTGGTCACTCTAGTGTGTGATATATGACACATGGAGTGTGAAGTCTGGAGTGCAGGTGCATATGAAGCATCTTTGGCTTTGGAGTTTGGATGTGTGAGAAATTGAGGGAGTGGCGACCTTAGTTCTATGATGATGCAATATTATTTCTTTATGAGAGAAATGGGGTCAGACGATTTCCTGCCCCCTGTGTTGGTCTCTAGTAGCAATGGCTGCTGGTTATCTCCACAGTGAAAGCTGCCAGTGTCTTCTGGAAAGCAAGCTGCTGGGATCCAGGCTGAGGAACACCATGGGGTCCTCCACTATGAAAGTTGCATGAAGTCTGTGACTGACTGTCACAGGGGCTTTTGAGGTCTTCAGTGGCAATGGCTATTCAGGTACTTCATGGAGCAAGTAACAGGAGACTGCGATAGCATCCACTGAATAACTCATACCAACAACCTTCACCCTTCTTTGTTTCTAGCTGTTTCCAAAGGTCTCAGTTAAGCTGGTATTCACTGGGATTATTTCTGTGCAGTTATTCTCCATATTTTGCTCCACTGTGTTTCTGTAGTCATTCATTAGATTCTTGAGAAGTACCAGGTCTATTTTCCTTTGTGGATAGCAGTCTATTTTAAGGGGCGTGGGAGATAAAGTCTAGTATCTCTTATTCTGCCACCTTGTTGATCTCCTGTCTGTTTTTAAAATTTCTATGTTTAACACAGTCTTCTCTTAGAACAAATTTACTCTGTTACATTTGACAAATTGTGGAATGCCTGTACTCAAGTGTTCTTTAGATCTGGTTTGTTATCCAGGCCATCAATGTGTTGTTATTGCTATTTTTGATTCTTGATTCTATAAACATGTTTCACATATTATCAATATGCCCTTCTTCATAATTATTTTGTAAACAAACATTTGTTGAATACCTAATTTTTATCAGACATTGGGATGGTGAATATGAAATGTTTGGCCTCATAGTGTTCATAGGTTGGTTAGGCCATCTCTAAATATAGAGAGCAGAGCTGGACTTAGGACAGATTCTTGGGTATTTTCCTAGAAATATTTCTCTAATTTGACATTTGTTAATTTAATTGGTACCCTTTTGGTACTGTTGTTTACTAGCTATGAATCAACTTCACTATTCTAACATCAACCCATCATTTGGTCCATCTTATGCCAAAAGATAATATGAGAACTGATCATATTCCTTGGAAAAAATCAAATACACTATCTGCAGCATTCTCCTGATTTATAAATCCTTGAGGGAAATGGGAGATAGACAGAATGGCAAGGAGAGTTCAAGTGATGAGTTATTTGTTTTCACTTCTGGACATGGGGAGTAGTGGCAGAATAAGTAAAATGTAGGAAGGGGGTGATAAAGAGGGGTAAGAACAAGAGCAAGAAACACAGTTATATGAATAAGAAAATGTTTCACTGTGAACTTTTTTTAATATTTTATTTATTTATTTTTAGAGAGGGAAGGGAGGGGGGAGAGAGAGAGAGAGAGAGACAGAGAGAGAGAGGGGGAGAGAGAGAGAGAGAGAGAAACATCAATGTGCAGTTGCTGCGGGTCATGGCCTGCAGCCCAAGCATGTGCCCTGACTGGGAATCAAACCTGCGACACTTTGGTTCGCAGCCCATGCTCAATCCACTGAGCTACACCAGCCAGGGCTGACCGTGAACTCTTTTGGCCTCTGGATAAATGCTGCCAAACAGAAAACATTTTCCATGTGCCTTACCAGAAGACCTAGCTACATGCTGCTTTTCATTTTAGGTATATTTCTAAAAGCTATGGTTTGCTTTTCAGAAAAGCTGTCTGTTTACATTTTCTGCGTGATGCAGAGAATTGCAATGTTCACGTCAGATAGCATTAATCTGAGAAGAAAAGAGGGCAGTGTACCTTCAAGAAACTGAATCATTTTCTTCTGCATGCTTTCATTTTATATCCATCAGGATGACAATACATTTCTGTGAGTAGAATTAAGTATTTTGATCATATGTTATGTTCTTTAAAAACAAACCAATGGAAAATCAAGATGAAAGTGGAGTTGGCTTTAAAATCACAGCCCTAAGATGTTTTGACAAAGAATAATCCAAATAATCTAAAAATGATAATTGCATATTTAGTCTTGCTTTAATGAATCTCAGAACATTTAAAATTCATGGTGTGATAGAAAAATCACTAGAACATGAGCAGGATACTTAGATTTCAGCCGTTGTTACTCTACTAGTTTTCTGTATATGCTGAGCAACACATTTACCTTCTCCAATAAGGTCCTCATTCTGATAAATGAAAGGATTAGACATTTTAAAGGTACTTTTCCACTCTGATTCTGTTCTTTACACAGCAAGTGAACAGGTATGAAACTCACAGTAAATATTTCACATGTATTCTTAAAATAGGAGGTCATAAATTGAATCCATCCTACAACAATTATTTTAACTCCAGAACTAAATCTTATTAAAAAAAGGTCAATTCTGTGTGGTCTGCCACTGAATTTCAAATATGCTGAGGCTCTGGTCTTATGGTTCTCTGTAACTTTATGTCTGGGTCTTCAGACCATACAGGAACTTGACTGGTTCCATATTGCCTTGCAATAGATTCTTCTTCATCTGTAGTGGGTAGGAAACCTCTGTCCTCATTTCATGCAGGCTGCCCTCACAAGCCATTCCTTTATAATCTGGAGGGAAAGTATAGAAGCAAGTGCTATTAGGCCTGAATTAAGTGCTTTATCAGAGAAGTTTCAAACTGGAATGGCTTTTGGGTTGTCATTTTTAATGGATATTGAAAATAGTCTGAAGCTAAGCTCTTGGTAGAGCTGCAAAGTGAAGGGACTACAAGGTAAAAATGGGTCATAGGAAGTACAGTTCTTTTGAAGCAAAGTAATCTGAGCTTTGGTCTTAGCACTTCTAAAACCTTAAGAATTGGGTTAAGACCCTTTCATGACTGTACATGTTAGTTTTCTCATCTGTAAAATAGGGAGGTAGCTTAGGTCAATAGTCTCATAATCAGATGCTTGTCAGTAACACAATGGGAATAAAACAACAAGGAATGGTGACTACCTAGGGAATTAGAGAATTTATGCTTTGCCTAAAGGCACTCTAACTAAAAATCAGTTTGCAACTCTGTGATAGCCTACAAAAGAAACACATCTACTGTGTATCATCCAGGGTTCTCCAGAAAAACAAAACTAATAGGATGTTTTTTTGTTGGTTGGTTGGTTAAAAAAGACTAACTTAAGTGATTGTGGGCCTTGTAACTCTGATATCTATAGGGTAAATCAGATAAAAGTTGATGTCATAGTCTTGAGTCTGAAATCCATAGGGCAGGCTAAGGGTTGGACACTCAGGACTTATTTCTACATTACAGTGGAGGCAGGATTCCTTCTTTTCTGGGTAACCTTGGTTTTTACTCTTAAAGCGTTCAACTGATTGGATGAAGCTTACTCAAATTATGAAAGGTAATCTTTTATGTGAAGTCAATTTATTGTCTATATTTACCACATTCAGAAAATACTTTCACACCAACATTTAGACTAGTGCCTGAAAAAACAAGTAGGTACCACAAACTAGCCAAGTTTACATATAAAATTAGCCATTACATGTAGACCCTAAAAGTACACAGTTTTAATGGCCCTTTCAGAGCCGATCTCTTATTATTAGGTAGTACCTTTAAGATCTAAACTAAAAGTCCAAGCCCTGCCCAAACTAACACATAATAAAATAATTTCTATATAAAAATGTTGCTATTCTTGGGTAAAAATAAGGGGAACAAAGACTGGGTATTTGATTTTGTTCTGGTGTAGGCCTATGCCCCTTGTAAGGCTGTGTTTGATCAGTGCCCCCAGGATAACTTTAAACTTTTATCATATGTCAATGTTTATACAGTATTTGTTCATATTTTGATCATTGTTTTTTGTCAAGTGGACATAAGAGTGTATTAGGATGAATTTGTTGTAAATGCCTGATTTGACTTTTCGAACATTAATAAATACTTTTTAACATGCATGGGATATGAATAAAGTGAGAGCAGTGTTGTTTCTTAGGATTTGAGATCTTACTTGTGAGTGTTGAAAAATTCTACACTTTAGACAAAACAGTTTCCCTCTGGGCTTCATACTGTGTTGGCCACACATTTCATTCCTTAGAGGCTATGCATTATTGTTTTGGTTGCTCTTCTTTAAAATAAACATAGCAAAGCAAATAAAACAACACAAATAATTAATTGCACCTACCCTTATATGTCTCTATGCTTGGCACATCACTTCCAAAATGTAGTGAGGCTAAGGTTCTAGATAAGTTTTCCACCTGTCAGTGTCATTTGGTAAACCTGGGATTACTTCAATGTAGCATCACTTGCCTCATTGGATTTTCTTACAAATGTTGGCACTATAATTTACAACCCAAATTCACACATTTCTTCTAAAAAATTAAATATAAGGATTAAACGTGCAGTTTTAAGAAATTTGTGGATAAACATAATAATTATACACTTTTCAGAGACAGACATAAAATACCAATGTGAAAAGTACAGCTATGATAGCTATAAATTATTTTATTAAAAAAGTAAGTACAAACATTGCCTTCCCAAACCCTTTCTAATAGATAAACAGTTTGGACGCTATCTTCAATGTAAATCGGACTCTGTTATGGAGAACTAGACTACAGGTTTACTCAATTCAAAACAGAGATCCATGTTGTCCAAGAAGAAGTTGGTCTGCAAAAAAAAAAGGCAATTTCTAAAATTTCAAGGAGAAAAGTGTGTTGTACTTCTTATAAAATGATTACAGAAACATTTAACATTTCTACTCAAATTAGGAACAAGGATAGTCTTTGGTGCTATCCATTGTGACTCTATGACAGATTCCAGGTGGCAGGTGTCTTTGAGAGGTGTTACAATAAAGTCGCCAAATCTGCAGAGGATGTCCAAAGGGAAAATAGGCAAGAAGAGTTTAATGCTGCAGAATTGGTTAAGGAACATTTAGCTCCATATTCTACTTGTAAAATTCTACATCTATAGTTTCAGATACCCTGTATTATAGCTGAAAATTGTCCTAAGAGGCGTTCAGTATCTCTTATTTACTTATGAAATCCTTCTTTATCTCTGCTAATGTCTCTCAGCTAAATTCCCTATTGTGGATCATTGAAACCAACTCAGCACAATCTTAACATCTATCTGATCCCAAATTGTATATGATGCCAAGTAAAGCATTATAAAAGACATTAAAGAAAGTTTGCTACTAGCTTAGTTAATATCTGTGCAGTTCATACATCATGTACCTTATTATTTTTCTTTTTTAATTTTATTTTTCAATTACAGTTCACATTTAATATTATTTTGTTTTAGTTTCAGGTGTATAGCATAATGGTTTTACAATCAAATAATTTACAACAGGGGTGTCAAATTCACTTTCACCGGGGGCCACTTAAGCCTTGCGGTTGTCTTCGAAGGGCCAAATGTAATTTTAGGACTGTATAAATGTAAATACTCCATAATATGGAGTATTTGGCACTGTCACCAGGTAGAAACAAGGTGCCGGGCTGGATAAAACAAAGTGGAGGGCCGGATTTGGCCCATGTGCCTTGTGTTTGCCACCTGTGCTTTACAAAGTAAACCCCTGATATTTCCAGTACTGATTTGGTACCATAAATAGTCATTATATTATTGACTGTATTTTCTATGCTGTACTTTACATCTCTGTGACTATTTTGTCAATACCAATTTGTACTTCTTTTAAGTGAAGGGATTAAGAAGTATAAATTGGTAATTAATTTATTTTTAAAATTACATATGTAGCATTTTTTACCTTATTAAAAGAACATGATTGATCCACATGATAGGGATACATTTTCAACAGTTTAATGGGGAAATTTTTTTTTGTAGAAAATACTATGTTGAAGTCTTTCCAAAGTATTTTTTTCTTCTGAAGTAATTCAATAAATGTAACAACTGCTTAGAAAGTACTCTCTTGTTGGTCATAATGCTCTATTTAATTGAACAATACATAAGTAAAGATAAAAAATTTAGATGAAATATTTACATATTTAAATCTAATTTTACTTTAATTAATACTAAGTGAAATAGAAATTCACAGTAATAATTGACTAGATATACACCTAGAGGTAGAAGAAGATAAATTAGGCATTATAGTAACTTTATGGTACTATTCACTGTACACAGTGAATAGTACACTTTCATTCAATAGTACACAAGTTTCTTTCATTCTTACAGTGAGCATATAATTTATCATCCAAATCAGACCATTTTTGAAAGTAAAAAAAACACCATTAAACATTAAAACAGGACAAAATAAGTTACCCAGAACCTCTTCCCAACAAATAAAGGCTTATAATAATCCTAGGGGTATACATTTTGTTTTTGTTTGTTTGTTTGTTTGTTTGACTTCATGACAAAAAGATAAAACAACAAGTAGTAAAGCCTGGAGATTAAACACAAAAATTAACAGTGATTTCTCCCTTGCCAGTGTTGCTCAGTTGGTTGTAACATCGTCCCATAAACCAAAAGTTCACAAGTTCAGTTCCAAGTCGGGGGACATGCCTAGATTGCTGGCTCAATCCCCATTCATGGCATGTAAGAGAAGCAACCAATCAATGTTTCTGTCACATCGATATTTCTCTCCCTCTCTCTCCCCTCCCTCTCTCCCTCCCTTCCCCATGTCTAAAATTCAATAAGCATGTGCTCAAGTAAGGATTAAAAAATTACAGTGATTTTCTTTCTGCTGCATAAAATTCTGCTGTGTAAATGTACCATAGCTTTTTGATCCATTCATTTACTGATGGGCACCTAGTTGCCTCCAGCACTTGGCTATTGTAAATTGTGCTGCTATGAACACTGGGGTGCATAGGTTCTTTTGGATTGGTGCTTTAGGGTTCTTAAGATATAATCCTAGCAGTGGAATTGCTGGGTCAAAAGGCAGATTCATTTTTAGTTTTCTGAGGAAATTCCATACTGTTTTCCATAGTGGTTGCACAAGTCTGCAATCCTACCAACAGTGTGCTAGGGTTCCTTTTTCTCCACAGCTTCTCCAACACTCTTTGTTTATGATCATCATTCTCAATAGTGAGAGGTGGTATTGGCTGGGGGGGGGGAGGCAGAAAACTACTTGAAAAACTTAAAAAAATGCAATAAATAAATAAATACATCATTGATATTAAAAAATAAAAGGTTAGATTTTAAAGATTTAAAAAATTATAGTTATTTTAAGAGCTAGGGTTTAGATGCTTACTAACATTATTATAAAAGGACATCTTTTTTGTATGTATATGCACAGATATTTTTTTCAGTGAAATCCCATTGAAATTATCTTCCTTTTGCCTCTCAATTTCTTATTTAGTGTGTTTTGGTGCAAGCCTGAAGTCATTATTACATTGCCGCAGATGGTTCTGCCTTGATCACATTTTTTCTCCATCAGTCTTTCTCTGGATTTCACTAAGAGCAAGCTTTCTACTTTGATTTGTCCAAAATTTTAAAAACTAAGAATGTAATGCCATTTTATAGCATAAACTGGACAAAAATTATTTTGCTCCTCAAAGGTGATATAGTAGTGTGGCTATTCCTAGCCATGTGGCATATGGATTATTTCTATGAAATTTATTTGAACTGATACAGTCTCCATAATCAACTGAAGGTATTTATCAAAATCATTAGCATAAACTCACTTTTCATTCATTCACCTGTCTAGGTATTTTACACAGAGATATTTTAGAATTGAGACTGCATCATACTAGCTCAGTGAAACATTCAAATATTAAAAATAGATTCTAACTATGTTGGAGAAATTAACCTCTAAACTCCTAGAAGATTTCTTTGGCAATTTAAATTTGTAGTTGGGTAGGAAATGCACATATATTTTTAACTTGGGATAAATATATTTTTCTAAAAACATGATAAAATTTTAAAAATGGTATTTCTCTATAACTGGATATAATCTAAGGATATATATTAATAACTTTTTCCTATATGATTCTTTATTTTCTTTATTTTTTTCTGGAGGAGTTCTATCCAGAAATAAGAGAGTCTGTTAATCATTTAAACTAATTTTCCTAACATATTCTTATAAGAATTTGAGAGTTGGAACACATTCTTGGGTATATTAAGATGTGAATAATAATGGTTTAATATGGATTAGAATTATTATATACTATACTTACAGAAATAAGTTTCGCTCATATTCTAAGATGGAGAAATTAAGACTTAATAGAGTAACTTTTTAGAAAGATACTAGCTGAAATAGAAATCTATGCTTTTTAATACTTTGAAATACTCTGCTTTAATATAAAAGACATTTAACTCTACAATGAAAATTACAAAGGAAAAGAACATCTGTCTAATCAGAATGGTTTTAACCAAAATATATACTGAGATACTAAATCAGAAAATCAAGAGTATATCTTTCTGTTGACTCAAAATCCTAATTTACATCCAAATAAACTTCATTAGTTCTCAATTTGCCATATTATGATGCTTCACCAAAATGTTTCTTAGGCCCATTATGCAGATGATTGCAGTTGTCAGAAGTAAAGACAGTAATGCCACAAATTACCATGTGGCATTAAAATAGTTATTTAAATAAAATTTTAAATAAAGCAAAATTATTCTATAAAAGAAGAGAAAGCCATCCAAATAACTAAGTAACAGAAACTGTTGATATTGCTTGATGTGACCAAGGCTGCGATCTCAAACTCCATAGCTTAAAGAATATATAAGTTTTGTCATTAAGAACTGTAGGTCATAGCATTTTTATAGTTCAGTGAAAAGTGCTAGCAAGTTGTGATAGGACACAAGACTGTTTCCAACAAAAGTTAGAAAAATGAAGCCAAGGGAGTTGTTAAGTTAAAATCAAACCAGTACTATGTGCTAATGTTACTCATTCCACTAGGATTTGAGTGAATTAAGAGAGGGACTTTTAAAAATTACCTTTTGTCTTACTGATGTCTAGAATCAATGAAATGCCAGCTTCAAGTACATGGTGTTCTGAACTAATGTTGAGTCCATCAAGAAAATGAACAAGCTCCATTGTGGAAATTATTAACATCAGATCCCTTCAATATCAGAAGGAGAACTACACCAACATAAAGTATTAATTGGCCTTCCTGTGAACATACAAGGATTCTTAAATCCCCAATTTCAATTGAAGTTTAAGGAAACACAAATGTCTGATTTTCAGTATAGTCTTCTTCTTCTACCTGTGCTTCACGTCAACCCAACGCAGGTGAGAATCTTGGTAATTGTGGTTCTGGAACTGCTAATGGTTATCACTCAACTTTTCCCAGTAATGAGATTTTAATTGTTGACTGATCAATGAGCCATTTCTAGAATATACACTAAGTCTTCTTCCTAAGCTATTTTCACTATCATCAGCCTTAGTTTAGATTTCCCTAATATTTCCCATATCTGATTCTGGTGAATATCTGAGTCTTTGATCTACCTTGAATTATGTTGGTGTGAGGTCTGAATCTTCTCTTCTTCTAGGACTACTAACCAACTATTTCAATACCATTTACTGAATAATCCATCTTTCCTCAAATTATTAGAAATGCCAAATTTATTATATACAGGTTTTCCAAACTACTGCAAAGAACAACATTCTTATGAAAATTTTCATAAACCAAAGTGGCATAAAGTGAAGAAGCAAGTGCCACTGATTTATATGAAAATACTCTTGAGCATTCCAAGGCCCATAAAATAATATACAAAATCATACCACGTACACTTTATTACATTTGATTTTACATAAAGTATAACACCCTTATGACCTCTCTTAGGCTTTTCTGATACCTTAACACATCTATCTAATAGATGCATAAATCAAGATAAAGCACAACATCATAACAAATGCACAAAACTAAAAGTGTTTTCCTTAAAATTGGAAATAAGACAAGGATGTCCACTTTCAGGACTCTATTCAAAATAGTACTGGAAGTCCTAGTCACAGAAAACCAATGAGAATAAGCAATAACAGACATCTAAATTGGAAAGGAAGAAGTAAAACTATCATTATTTCAGATGACATGATACTATATATAGAGGACAATAAAGATTCCACCACAAGACCTAGATGGTGTGGTTTAGTTGGTTGGGTGTAATCATGTGAACTGAAACATCACTAGTTCAATTCCCAATCAGGACACATGCCTGGGTTGCAGGTTTTGGTCCCCTGGTTCATGTAAGGAAAGCAAGCAATTAATGTTTCTCCTTCACATCACTGTTTCTCACCCTTTCCTTCTCATTCCCTTCCCCTCTCTCTAAACCAAAATTAAAGTGTTAAAATATTCCACAAAAACCTACTAGAACTGGGGGGAAAAGAATTCATGTAAGTAGCAGGATACAAAATAAACAGACAGAAATCAGTGGCATTTTTACACACCAATAACAAACTACCAGAAATAGAAACTAAGAAAACAATATCATTTATAATTAGGATTTAACCAAGGATGTAAAAGACCTTTCCTATGAATGTTATAAGACACTGAAAAGAGAAATGGAATAAATAGATACACATATTGTGTTCATGGACAGAAAAAAATTAAACATGATTAAAAGGTCTATACCACCCAATGCAATCTTTAGATTTATGCAATTACTATCAAGATACAAATAGTGTATTTCACAGAAGTAGAACAAGTATTCTAAATATTTATATGGAACCTCAAAAGACCATGAATAGCCATAGCAATTTTGAGGAAGAAGAGCAAAGTTGGAGGAACCCATGATGGTGGAGGAGTAAGTGGAAGCTGCACTAACCTCCTTCCAGGACCAAATTGGAATTACAACTTATTGTAGAGAAATCATCCTGAATAACCAACTGAACAGTAGCTGGAGAGAATCCCTATACCCAAGAACAGACAGAAAAAACCACTTCACCACAACATGACTGGTAGGGAGTGTGAAGGTGTGTGAAGAAGGCATGAGAAGGCTGGTTGGGTTCGCACAGGTGGCTGCTGAAGTGCTGGAGAGATATTTCAGTGGTCAGTGAGTTCCTCCAGAGAAGAGTGGGGTCTAAATCCCAAACTGGGCTCCCCAGCCTACAACAAAAGAGGCAGAGAGGAATCCAAATAATATATGTCTATGAAAAGCAGCAGGATTTTTGTCCATCAGTGAGAGATGACTGGAGATGCAGACAATCTCTTAAAAGACCAAGCACACAATTATGTTTGCAGCCACTTATCCTTGGCTCCAACAGAGGGACAGCAGAGTGGGCTAGAGAGGTGTGAGGAGAGTCTGGATCTGGTGGCTCTGGAGAGAGAAGTGAAGGAATAGCCAAAAGGATTCCTGTCCTAAGTCATTCCCTATGCTTCAGAAACCATCTTTCTTAGTCAGAGCACTCCCCTCCAAATGGCATCAGCCTGAGGGGAAACAATAATCATGCTCACAGAAATTACACTGCTCTACCCAGTGGTACTTAAGTCCTGCTGTTGAGGAATATGGCTGGAAGACATTCACTGATTAAGAAAGCCTGTAGGCATTGAGCGCGGGCTGCAAACCAAAGCATCGCAGGTTCGATTCCCAGTCAGGGCACATGCCCGGGTTGCAGGCCATGGCCCCCAGCAACCACACATTGATGTCTCTCTGTCTTTCTCCTGCCCTTCCCTCTCTAAAAATAAATAAATAAAATCTTTCAAAGAAAAAAGAAAAGAAAGCCTATAGGCAGAGGTGGATGATTTAGAGCTCTGAGATGTCAGCTGAACCTTCCCTGGGCCCAGTATTGATAAAAAGCCAGTTGTGATGTGTGACCTGGTTCTTTCTGCACACGCCCAGGCACAGCAGAGAGACCCAGATGCCTTGGATCACTGACAGCTCCAAAGAGGTTGCCCAGGGGCAGTCACAGGTAAAGATTCACTTAGACCTGCACCAGCATCTTGCAAATCTACTTAATACATAGAAACAAAAATGAAAGTGCAGCCAAAATAGAATGACAAAGAAACAGACCCCAAATGAAAGAAGAAGATAATTCTTCAGAAGAGGAACGAGATGAAGTATGGGCAAGCAATTTATCAGATAGTTTAAAGTAATGATTATAAGGACACTCAACAACATAAAAAAAACCATAAAAACTATAAAAGGACCAGTCATAAATAAAGAATATAATATACAAAATAAATAATACAGTAGAAGGAATACGCAGTACATTATATGAAACAGAGGATTGCATCAATAGTTTGGAAAAAAAGGTAGAAAAAAACCTCAGAGTAGCAAAGTGAAAAAAAGAATTTTTAAAAAGAAGGAGGGCTTAAGGAATATTTGGGATAACATGAAGCATAACAACATCTGCATCATGGGAATACCATAGGTAGGAGAAAGTAAGTAAGGGATTGAGAACATATTTGGAGAAATAATGGCTGAAAACATATCTACTCTACTACAGGAAAAATACACACAAGAAAAGAAAGCTCAGAGAGTTACTAACAAGTTGGACCCAACAAGGCCTACAGCAGGATACATCATAATTAAAATGACAAGGATTAAAGAAAAGGAGAGAATTCTGAACATTGCAGGAAAAAGCAGGTAGTTACATACAAAGTAGCACTGATTAGACCATCATTTGTTTTTTCAAAATAAACATTTCAAACCAGAAAGGAGTGGTGTGAAATATTCAAGGTGATGAAAAGCAGGAACCTACAAGTAAGACTACTTCATGCAGCAAGACTATCACTTAAAATCAAAGGAGAAGAAAGGAGCTTTCTAGTCAAGGAAAAGCTAAAGACATTTGTTAACCCCAAACCAATAGTGCAACAAATGTTAAAAGGTTTGCTTTAAGAAGAAGAAAAAGAGAAAAGAAAAAAAAAAGAGGAAAACAGTCTAACAATAAAATGGCACTATAAGACCATCTATCAATAATCACCTTAAATGAGCCCTGGATGGTGTGGTTGGTTCAGTGGATTCAGTGCCAGCCTGTGAACCAAAAGGTTACTGGTTGGATTTTTGGATCAGGACACATGCATGACTCGTTGGCCAGGTCCCTACTTGGGGGCATGCAAGAGGAAACCAGTTGGTGTTCTCTCCCTCCTTCCATTCTCTCTCAAATAAATAAATAAATAAATAAATAAATAAATAAATAAATACCTACATGCATGCATACATACATATACACATAAATACATAAATAAATACATAAATAAATACATAAATATATAAATATATAAATAAAATCTTTAAAAATAATCACATTAAGCCCTGGCTGGTGTTGCTCAGTGGATTGAGCATGGGCTGTGAACTAAAGGGTTTCTGGTTCGATTCCCAGTCAGGGCACATGCCTAGGTTATAAGTCAGGTCCCCAGAGGGGGCCACATGAGAGGCAACCACACATTGATGTTTCTCTCCTTCTCTTTCTCCCTCCTTTCCCCTCTCTCTAAAAGTAAACAAATAAATAAATAATGGGAAAAGAAAATAGGAACTCAGTAAATGCTTATTAAAGTGAAAATGGCAAAAAGTGTTTATAAAACTTAAATTAAATAAAATAGAAGACTGAAGATGACAGTGATGTAGGAGGGAGTAGATTCCACTTCTCCCTACACGTGGGAGAAAAACCTATGGAGGAACACAGCAAACAGCCAACAGTACCCCAGAATATATGAAGATAGGAGACCAAAAATTGTAGAAGATATTGAAAAACCAGATGATAAGAAGAGTGTTTCAGGACAATAAGGTCCCTGGGACCAGCACGGGTACCAGGACAGCCCCAGGCCTGACACCTGAAGGATCTGCCACTGGGTTCTTGGGAGAGAGCTAGGTCAAGGGCTCCCTCCCCTGCCAAACAAGGAATGAGCAGCACCTGGAGAGGCCTGGTTGCTTGAAGTCACAGAGAGGGGAACAAGGACTAAGTGGCAAACACAGAGGGGCTGTGAGCACCCACAGAGTCTGTGGATGCAGGCTGGGGAGAAGTGAGAGTTGGGCCAGGATGTGCCCTGACCAGGATAATCCCTGGTCTGGTTGGAGAATTGGGCTGTGTGAAAGGCCAGGCTTCTGTATGGAATGGGAAGCTTGAATAGGAGGGATTTCTCAAAAAGAAAAAGTGAAAAACAAGGCACTGTTCAGGGAATTTCCCTGCAGAAGCCATACAGGCCTCCTCCCCAGCCAGCCAAGCAACACTCCCCAGGTGGCAAAGAAGGCCCTGTGAGCACTCCCATACCCCTGGGAAGAGTGTGTGCCCCACCTAAAGGACCAGAGGTGCCCAGCCAAGCACACACACCCACAAACCTGTGGGAGTGCTGTCTGAGGAAGGCCTGGCACCCACATGCAAAGCCCTGGGGGAAGTGCACACCTGAACTTGTGGAACCTGCAGGACCAGGGAATGTTGGGAACTGGGCTGAGGATCAGGAAGGGAGAAAAGCAAAAGGAATCACCCCTCAGTCTGCTGCAGCCAGGAAGACCAGCAAAAATGGTTTGGCAATTTTGAAGACAGCAGGAGACTTTTTCTTTAGGTAATTCTTTATTTTCTTATTTTTATTTTTTTTTATCTTTTAACTCTTTTTTCCTCTTTCCTTTTCATGTTTTATTCCTTCTTCCTTTCTTTCCCATGCTATCTCTTCTTCCTTCCTTCTTCATTTTTTTATTTAATTTATGTTCAAATACAGTTTTTTGTCTTTTACTGCCATCCCAGACAACCCCCCCCTTTTTTTTTTAATTCCCACAAGTGAGATGAAAAAACCTGGAACTGTGAAAAGACCAGAGTTGGACCCAAGTAGGAGATATCCCTACAGCTGAGAAAGTGAGACAAAATTCACTTTGCTACTACAGAGAAACTGCAAGTTATTGCATATGTGTATTATTATTTTTATTATTCTTACATCATTTATTTTATTAGTATTTTTGTATTCCTCTTCTTTCTGTTAAGTCTTCTTTGCTTGGCTGGTTAATTAGTATTGTTTGACTGGTTTCCCTTGTTCTCTCTTTCTTAGTGTATTTTTAACTTACTGTCTTTCAATTCACTTGTGTTCCATTAACACAATAGTCAAAGTCTGATATTTCTGGTTCTTCTTCTCCAGCTCACATAGATTCTGCCATACGATTGATGCTCCAGTATTATTGCAAATAATAGCTGTTCCATACATTTGTAAATACTACACAACACCCCTCCCAGATTTTAGCCCACTTCATGGTATCCTGAACTCTATTTCTCTTGCAGTTAATTCAATTCTCTCACACACTACACCTGTTTTCTATCCTTTACTCTCACCTTACCTCAGAATATAACCTCCCACAAACTCACTACTGTCTAGATCCAACTAACAATCCTTCCCTTCCCAAGAGGAGACTTATCTTCTCTCCACCCTTTCTAAAAAGTGGTTAGTTAGGTGGAATATCACGGTTAACACTATACATAGCCAAAGAATCTCCTATATCTTCACTAGTGGTTGATTTTGTAAATATTATAGAATACACTCTTGCTTTCTTAAACCATTTTCCTTCCCCCTCCATCTAATCACAAAAAAGAGTAGGTGTAAGCTCTGAACCCCAGGATACCTGCTGGAAGAGGACACCCACCAACAAAGGAACCACCAACAGATAAAAACAGAAGAAAGTGAAGGAGGGAGTGGATGCCACACTAACCTCAATCATGGACATATATGGAAATAGAGTAAATGGAGAAATTACCCACAACAAAAAAATTAACAAGAACAAGAGAGAATCCTCAAAATATTGTACTCACAGAAGAACCAGCTTCAACAAAACCTGCCCACACCAGCACAACAAAATACAAGAGGTGGTGGAGAGAGTGACCCTCAGTTAACTATCTTTTGGGAATGACCCACCAAAGAAAAACCTAACAACAAGCAAAATTCAAAGACAAACAGAGCCAATATAAATGACATCCCAAGACCAGTGAGCTCAGAAGATCAAGGAGATGGAACCACTGAATTGCACAGGTATTCTATCATAGAAGTTTACACCAGAAACCCAAGGAGTGAGGACATATAAATTTGAGAAGCTGAGGCTAACAAGAAGAGTCTCACAAACAATGGGAAGACAAAGAAAAAATCCCCAAATGAAAAGAAAGAAGGAAGCTTCAGAAAGAATGTGAAAAGAAATAGAGGAAATTCAACTATCAGATATAGAGTTCAAAGCAATGGTTATCAGGAAGTTCAATGAGATCACAGTGAATTATCAGAAATGGCAGGGAAACTATAAGTAACTCACTGCAAACTACATCAACATGAAAAGGGAAATAGAAACTATCAACAAGGGCCAAGAGGAAATGAAGAACACAATATCTGAACTGAAGGTCACAGGAGAAGGAATCAAAAGCAGAATTGATGAAGCAGAAGATTGGATCAATGAGCTAGAGGACAATGAAGAAAAACACACCCAGAATAAGCAAAAAAAAAAAAAAAGTAAAAGAGGCTCAGAAAGAATGAATAGGGATTAAGGGAAAGGCAGGGCAACATGAAACATCATAATATCCATATAATAGGGATATCAGTTGGAGAACAGAAGAGCAAGGAAGAGAAAACCTGTTTGAAAAAGTAATGATGGAAAACTTCCCTAATTTGATGAGAGAAAAAGTCACACAGATCCAGGAAACACAGAAAGGCCCAATCAAGAGTAACCCAAAGAGTCCCACTTCAAGACATATCATAATTAAAATGGAAAAATTCCAAGACAAAGAGAGAATCTTAAAGGCAGCAAGGGAGAAACAGGAAATAACAAAGAAGGTAGCTCCGATAATGTTAGCACCTGACTTCTCAATGGAAATTCTTTAAGCCAGAAGAGAATGGCAAGAAATATTCCAAGTAATGAGAACCAGAGGCCTGCACCCAAGACTACTTCACCAAGCAAGGCTCCCAATCAAGATAGAAGGCAAATGAGCTTCTCAGACATAAAAAATCCAAAAGAATACACCTCCACCAAAAGCAGTTCTCTGAGAGATGCTAAAGAGACTACTTTAAGGAAAGAAGGGAAAAGAGAGAGAGAGAGAGAGAGAGGAACACAGATATGAAACTGGCAATGAATAAGCACCTATCAATAATAACCTTAAATGTAAATGGCTTAAATGCTCCAATCAAAAGACATAGAATATCTGAATGGATAAGAAAGCATGACTCACACCTATGCTGCCTACAAGAGACCCACCTCAGGACAAAAGATCTATACAGATTGAAAGTGAAGGGCTGGAGACAAATTTCCCAAGCAAACAGAGAGGGGAAAAAAAGCCAGGGTAGGAATACTCATATCAGACAATATACACTTCAAAAAAGGGGCCATAAAGAGAGACCAAGAATGTCACTTCATATTACTCAAGAGAAGAATCTACCAAGAAGACTTAAACTTTTTAAATATGTATGCAGCCAACATAGGAGCACTCAAATACATAAAGAAAATCTTAGAGGACTTCAGGAATGATATTGACAGCAACACAATTATAGTAGGGGATTTTAACACTCCACTGTTAAAAATAGACAAATCTTCCAAACAAAATATCAACAAAGATATTGTTGCATTGAACAATGCCCTAGATGAAATGAATTTAACTGATATATATATAGAGCCTTCCATCCCAAAGAAGCTAAATACACATTCTTTTGAAATGCACATGAAACATTTTCAAAGATAGACCACATGATAGGACACCAAACAAGTCTCAACAAATTCTAGAAAATTTAAATCATACCAAGCATTTTCTCAGATCACAAGGGACTGAAACTAGAAACCAGCCCCAAGGGGGGGGGGAAAAAAAAACCTCAACACACTCAAAATCATAAAAATTAAACAGCATGCTATTAAACAATGAGTGGGCCAAGAATGAAATTAGGGGGAAAATCAAAAAGTTTCTGGAAACAAATGAAAATGAACTCACAACAACCCAATACATCTAAGACACTGTGAAGGCAGTCCTGAGAGGGAAGTTCATAGTGATACAAGCATGCCTACAAAAGATAGAAACATTTCAAACAAACAACCTAACCCTAAGCATATAAGAACTCAAGTAAGAACAACAAAGAAAGCCCAGAAAAAGTAGAAGGAAGAAAATAACCAAGATCAGAGCAGAATTAAATGACATAGAGACTAAGAGCACAATTCAAAGAATCAATGAATCCAGGAACTGGTTCTCTGAAAAGATAAACAAAATCTACAAACCTTTAAGCAGGCACATCAGGAAAAAAGGAGAGAAGACTCAAATAAACACAATCAGAATGAAAGAAGATAGATTACCACTGATACCACAGAAATACAAAGGATTGTAAGAAATTACTATGAAAAACTATGTGAAGAAGTTTGAAAACCTAGGTGAAATGGACAAATGTCTAGAAAAATATAATCTTCCAAAACTGATTGAAGAATAAGCAGAAAGCCTGAGCAGACCAATAACACCTGATGAAATTGAAGCAGAAGTCAAAAAACTCCTGATACACAAAAGCCCTGGACTGGATGGTTTCACAGGAAAACTCTACAAACTATTTAAAGAACTAACCACTATCCTTCACAGACTATTCCAAAAAAATCCAAAATGATGGAAAACTCCTATCAAGAGGTCCCTGGTTCCTGTGAAGGTGCCCGCTGCCCACATCCTAAACTCTTTTTATGAAGCCAGTATCATCCTAATCCTAAAACCGAGATAAAGACACAACAAAGAAAGAGAAACTCAGGCCAATATCGCTGATGAGCGTGGATGCTAAAATCCTCAACAAAATGTTGGCAAACCACCTCCAACAATGCATTAAAAAGATCATACACCATGACTAAGTGGGATTCATCCAAGGGATGCAAGAATGGTATAATATACGCAAATTAGTAAATGGTAATACATTGCATAAACAAAAGCAAAGACAAAAATCGCATGATCATATGAATAGATGGGGAAAATGCATTTAACAAGATACAACACCCATTTATGATAAAAACACTCAGCAAAGTGGGAATAGAGGGAGAGTTCCTAAACATTTCAAAGGCCATATATGAGAGGCCTAAAGCCAACATCATACTCAATGGGCAGAAACTAAAATCTTTTTCCAGTAAAATCAGGAACAAGACAAGGAAGTCCAATTTCACAACTTGTATTCAATATACTATTGGAAGTTTTAGCCACAGTGATCAGACATGAAAAGGAAATAATAGGCAACCAATTTGGAAGAGGGGAAATGAAACTGTCACTGTTTGCAGATGACATGATAGGGTACATAGAAAATCCTATAGACTCGGCCAAAAAACTGCTTGACCTAATAAATGAATTTGGCAAAACAGTGGGATACAAAGTCAATATCCAGAAATCAAAGGCATTTTTGCACACCAACAATGAAACAGCAGAAGTAGAAATCAAGAAAAAATCCCATTTGACATAGCAAAAAGAAAAATAAAATACCTAGGAATAAACCTATCCAAAGAGGTAAAAGACCTGTATTCAGAAAACTACACAACATTGAAGAAAGAAATCAAGGAAGACACAAACAAATGGAAACATATACCATGTTCATGGGTCAGAAGAATTAACATCATCAAAATTTCCATACAACCCAAAGTACTTTACAGATTCAATGCAATACCTATTAGTACCAATGGCATATTTCACAGAACAAACACTTCAAAAATCAATATGGTACCATAAATAACCCAGAATAGCTGCTGCAATTTTGAGAAAGCTGAGCACAGTAGGAAGGATCACAATACCTGATACCAAACTGTATTACAATGCCATTGTAATCAAAAAGGCCTGCTACTGGCATAAAAACAGGCACATAGACCAATGAAAGAGAACAGAGCCCAGAAATAAACCCAAGACTCTACAGTCAATTAATATTCAGCAAAGTGGGAAGAAGCATAAAATGGAGCAAAAATAGCCTCTTTAATAAATGGTGTTGGAAGATCTTGACTACTACATGTAAAAACTATGAAGCTTGAGCACCAACTTATACCATACAGAAAAATAAAGTCAAGGTGAATATGAGATTTAAATATAAACCCTGACACCATTAAAGTCCTAGAGTAGAACATAAGCAGGAAAATCTCAGATATTTCACACAGCAACATTTTTACTGATATATCCCCAGAGCAAGGGACATAAAGTAAAGAATAAACAAATGGGACCTCATGAAAATAAAAAGCTTCTGCACAGCTAAAGAAAACGGTATTAAAATTAAAGAGAACCAACCTTATAGGAAAACCTATTTGCCAATGATACCTCAGACAAGGTTGTAATCTCTAAAATATATAAAGAACTCACAGGACTCCACCCTAAGGAAAAAAGTAACCCAATTAAAAAATGGGGAAAGACCTGGAACAGATGCTTCTCCCAGGAGGACAAACAGAGGGCCCAGAGACAAATGAAAAAATGCTCAGTAGTGCTAGCTATCAGTGAGATGCAAATTAAAACCACAGTGAGATAGCACTTGACACTGGTAGGAATGGCCATGAAAAGCAGAGCAACAAACAACAAGTGTTGGAGATGTTGTGGAGAAAAATGGACCCTAGTGCACTGTTAGTGAGATTACAGACTGGTATAACCACTATGGAAAAAAGTATGGAATTTTCTCAGAAAACTAAAAATGGATCTGCCTTTTGACCCAGCAATTCCACTGCTAGTGTTGTATCCTAAGAACCCTAAAACATCAATCCAAAAGAACCTACGCACCCCAAAGTTCATAGCATTAAAATTTATGATAGCCAAGTGCTGGAAGCAACCTAGGTTCTCATCAGTAAATGAATGGATCAAAAAGCTATAGTACATTTATACAATGGAATTCTATGCAGCAGGAAGAAAGGATGAGCTCCTACCCTTTGCGGCAACAAGGAAGGAACTGGAAAGCATTATGCTAAGAGAAATACACCAGGGGGTGTAATGTTGGGAACTGCCCTGCCTAGTTTCAGAAGCTGTAATCCCCACCCCCTATGGCTAAGGCTGAGTGAGCGACCTTTGGACCATAAGTCTCTAAGGAGACAAAGTTTATCTCCCTGGTGGGGGCATCATTTCTGCTCCTTTTACTTCACCCTGCCTGACCCCCAATGTTTGATTGGTTAGCCAATGATGGGTATAATTCCCCAAGGGGAGAACGATCTAAGACAGGCATGATCACATGATGGTCCCAGGGAAAGACTTGGTGGCTTATAGCAAAAGGGGGTAATGGACCTTCACCTCTTGTCTTTGACATAGCCTGAGTCTTCCTTCTGTCTGCAAGAAGTCTCCTAATCTCTTGGCTGCCTTACTTCCCCTGCCTGAGTTAAGCCTGAAACAATGCCTTAAGCCTGAAACAGTGCTGTTGGTGGTGCTTCCCTCTGCTGGGAAGGTTGGGTTCCTTAGAGCGATCATACCTAAGAAAGAAGATGTAAAATCCTGTGAAACCTGCTTTGTTTAGAATGCTCTCAGTTAAATGATAAGGGTCCAACAAGAAGTGAGTTTGTTCCTCAAAGTTTTCTGGCTCTTTAGCTATCTGACCCTGACTCAAAATAGGCCCTCAGAGTTCTTTACATATTTTATTCTTACTGCCTGATAATGATTAATGAGCTTTACCTGTATTCTTGTGCAAAAGAAACCCAATAAAACCTGTCAAGGCAAGTGCCAGGCTGCTCTCCCCTTTAGAGAGTATCCATGCCACCCCTTTCCCTCCAGAGGACTCGGTAGTCCGTGTGAATGTATCTCATCTCATCCATAATACTGCAGACACTGTGGGCTGGTGTCCGTGTCATTGAAAGTCAAGTACCATATGATCTCACCTTTAACAGGAACCTAAACAACAAAACAAACAAACAAACAAGCAAAATATAACCAAAGACACTGAAATTGAGAACAGGCTGACAGTGACCAGAGGGGAGAGGGGAGGGAATTTCAGGGGAAAAGGGGCAGGATTGGCAAGAAATAGTGTAAGGGACAAATGGATAAAAACAAGGAGGGGCATGAAAATGGGAGGGAAGTTGGGAGGGCTGGGGGTGGGCTGGGATTGGGGTAAAGGGCAGAAAACTGTATTTGGACAACAATTAAAATAAAATAAAAAATACAAATAAATTTTTTAAAAATCTCCTTAAATGTAAATGGCTTAAATGCTCCAACCAATAGGCAGAGAATAGCTAAGTGGATAAGGAAACAAGACCCATATATTTGCTGCCTCCAATAGACCCACCTCAGATTAAAACTAGACTAAAAGTAAAAGTATGAAAAAAGATATTTTATGCAAATGGAAAAGGAAAAAATCTAAGTAGCAATACTTATATCTGACAAAATAGATGTTGAGGCTTGAGTAAGAGGCAAAAAAAGACACCACATTATGATAAAGAGAACAATAAAACAAGAGGGCATAACCCTAATAAACTTTTATACACTCAACGTAAGAGCACATAAATATGTAAAGCAAATCTTTATGGAAATAAAGTGAGATACTGACAGAAACACAGTCATAGTATGGGATTTGGCACCCTTTTGACCTCAGTGGATAGATGTTCTATATTGCAAATCAAGAAGGAGACAACAGCCTTGAACAGCACATTGATCAAAAGAATTTAATTGATATCCTCAGAATATTTCACCACAAAGCAGCAGAATATACATAATTTTCAAATGCACTTGGAACATTTTGTAATATAGACCACATGTTAGGACACAAAATAGGTCTAAATAAATTTAAGAAAATTGAAATCATATCAAGCACCTTTTATGACCACAATACTATGGAACTAGAAATCAATCACAATAAGAAAACTGGGCCCTAGCTGTCATAGCTCAGTGGACTGAGCGCGAGCTGCGATCCAAAGTGTCGCAGGTTCGATTCCCAGCCAGGGTACATGCCTGGGTTGCAGGCCATAACCCCCAGCAACCGCACATTGATGTTTCTCTCTCTCTCTTTCTCCCTCCCTTCCCTTTCTAAAAAATAAATAAATAAATAAAATCTTTAAAAAAAGAAAACTGAAAGAATACACAAAGACATGAAAGCTAAATAACATGTAATTAAACAATGAATGGGCCAACAGAGAGATCAGAGAATAAATCAGAAGATACCTTGAAAGAAATGAAAATGAGAACAAAACAATCCAAAATCTGTGGGAGACAGGGAAGGAAATCTGAAGGAGGAAATTCATATTTTTACAAGCTAATCCCCAAAAGCAAGAAAAAGCTCAAATAATCTAACCATACACTTAGATGTACTTCAATAGAACAACAAATGAAGACAAAAGTGAGTAGAAGGAAAGAAATGATAAAGATTGGAGCAGAAGTAAATGAAACTGTCTTAAAATGATACAAGCCCTGGCTGGCGTAGCTCAGTGGATGGAGCGCGGGCTGGGAACCAAAGTGTCCCAGGTTCGATTCCCAGCCAGGGTACATGCCTGGGTTGCAGGCCATAACCCCCAGCAACCGCACATTGATGTTTCTCTCTCTCTCTCTCTATCTCCCTTCCCTCTCTAAAAATAAATAAAAAATAAAATCTTTAAAAAAAATGATACAAAAGATCAATGAAACCAAGAGTGTTTCTTTGAAAAGATAAAAAAAATGACTGATAAACCATTAACCATACTCATCAAGGAAAAAAGAGAGAGGACCCAAATAAATAAAATCTGGAAAGAAGATGGAAAATAACAACTGACAACAAGGAAATACAAAGGATTGTAAGAAAATATGAACAACTATATGTAAAACAAACTGGACGACCTGGATGAAATGGGTAAATTTCTAGAAATATACAATCTTCTGAAACTAAATCAGGAAGAATAAAAGTATCTGAATAGACAAATTACATGTACTGAAATTGAAGAAGTAATAATAAGAACCCTCCCAACAAGCAAAGGCTCCAAATGGAACAGCTTCACAGGTAATTTTACAAAACTTTCTGAGAAGACCTGTCACCCCTTCTTCCCAAACTATTAAAAAACAAAAACTCAAGAGAAGAGCATGGTCCCATGGTCATTTTATGGGGCCAGTATTATCTTAATTCCAAAACAAGATAAAGATGCTACAAAAAAGAGTGTTATAGGCCAAAAAGCCTGACAAAAATAGATACTAAAATCCTCAAAAAATATTAACAAACTGATGTATCAAAAATATTATACAACATGATCAAGTGGGATTTATTCCAAGAATGCAAACTTTGTTCAGCATTCACAAATCAATAAATGTGATTTGCCACATAAAGAAAATGAAGGATAAAAACCATATGATCATATCAATAGATGCAAAAAAACATTTAATAATATCCAGCACCCATTTATGATAAAAAAAAAAACTCTCATCAAATTGAGAATAGAGGGAATATACCTAAACATAACAAAGTCTATATATGACAAACCCACTGCCAGCATCATATGCAGTGGGTATAAAACACAAATATTCCCCCTTGAGATCAGGGGTAAGACAGGGATGCCTGCTTTCACCTCTCTTTTCAACATAGTACTGAAAGTCCTAGCCACAACAATTAGACAAGAAGAATAAATAAAAGGCATACAAATTGGAAAAGAAGTTATAAAACTGTCTTTATTTGCAGATGACATGATACTCTACATAGAGATCCCACCCCAAAGATTCCACCAAGAAACTACTAAAACTGATAAACACATTCAGCAAAGCAAAAGAATACAACATTAATCTGTTTGATTTTTATATGCCGACAATGAAAAACAGAAAGAGGAATTTTAAAAACCCATGTATAATCACTTCAAAATAATTAAATACCACGCAATAAAACTAACTAAGGATGTAAAAGGCCTGCACTCAGAAAATTATGACACTGAAGAAATCAATTAAAGAAGATACAAATAAGTAGAAGTACATACTGTGTTGTTCGTGGATAGGAAGCATTAACATGTCCATACTACCCAAAACAATCTATGGATTCAATGCAACCCATATCAAGATTCCAATGGTGTATTTTACAGAACTAGAACAAATATTTCAAAAATTTATATGGAACCACAAAAGGCCCCACATAGCAACAGTGATCCTGAGAAAGAAGAAAAAGGTAGGAGGAATCATGCTACCTAATATCAAACTATACTACAAGTCCACAGTGTCATAACAGCCTGGTACTGGCATAAAAATAAACACACAGATGAATGGTACAGAATAGGGAGCCCAGAAATATATACACATATTTGTAGTCAATTAACAGTTGACAGAGGAAGCAAGCACATACAATGGGCTAAAGATAGTTTAAAGATAGTTTATTCAATAAAAGGTGTTGGGAAAATTGGACAGATATGTTCAGAAAAATGAAACTAGACCACTTTCTTACATCACACACAAGAATAAGTTCAAAGTGGATCAAATACTTAAACATTATACTCAAAACCATAAAAATCATAGAAGAAAACAGGGGCAGTAAAATCTTGGACATAGGTCATAGCGATATTTTCCCGGATATATCTCCCCAGGCAAGGGGAACAAAAGAAAATATACACAAACAGGATTACATGAAGCTAAAAAGTTTTTGCACAGTAAAGGAGAACATCAACAAAATAAAAGATATCTCACAGAATGGGATAACATATTAGCTGATACATCTGATAAGGGATTAATATCCAAAATTTATAAAGAACTTCCAAAGCTCAACGTAAAAAAAATCAACTCAATTAAAAAATGAGCAAATGATCTGAATAGATACTTCTCCAAAGAAGACATAGAGGTGGCCAATGGACATGGAAAAAGATTCTCAATGTCCCTAATCATCAGAGAAATGCAAATTAAATCCACAATGAGATCTCTTCCACCTGTCAGAGTGTATATCATCAATAATTCAAGAAACAACAAGTGCTGGCAAAGATGTGGAGAAAAGGGAACTTTTTGTACTGTTGGAAATGCAGACTTGTCCAACCACTGTGGAAGGTGGTATGGGGATACCTCAAAAAATTAAAAATGGTCTGTCTTTTGACCCAGTCATCCCCCTTGTGGGAATATACCCAAAGGAACTCAAGACACTAATGTGAGGACATAATCATCCCTATGTTCATTGCAGTGTTATTTACAATGGCCAAGATATGTAAAAAAGCCAAATGTCTGTCAACAAATGAGTGGATAAAACAACTGTGGAATATTTACACAATGAAATACTACTTGGTTATAAAAAAGAAGAAAAATTTTCCCTTTGTGACAGTATGGATGGACCTGGAGAACATTATGCTAGGCTTAATAAGCCAGTCACAAAAAGACAAAGATCATATGATTTCACTCATATGTGAAATGTAATTACTTGAACAATGATTAAAATAAAATTTAAAAAAATGGAAAAAAAAGAAATGTAATGAACAAAGTGAGCTAACAAGCAAAATAGAGATAGACTCATAGAAAGGGAACAGGGTGCGAGCTAGGGTCAGAAGGTAGATGGTGGAGGAACTGAGCAAAAAGGATAAAGGACTCATGGACATGGACATCAGTGTGGTGAATATGAGGAGTGATAGGAAGGATGTATGAAGGTACTAAATGGTAATGGAAAAATACAATAAAAAAAGAACAAAGTTGGAAGAATCATGCTACATGATATCAAGCTATACTACAAGTACATAGTAGTTAAAAGAGCATGATGCTGGCAAAAATTAGACATATAGATCAAAGTGACATTATAAAGATCCCAGTAATAAGCCCATGAATTTATGATCAATGATATTTAACTAAGAAATCAAGAACATACAATGGGGTAAAGACAGTCTGTTTAATAAGTGGTGTTGGAAAAATTGGACAGATATGTGCAAAAATAAGACACTAGACCTGTTTTCACTATACACAATAATAAACCCAAAATGGATTAAGGACTTAAATGTTAGACTTGGAGCAATAAATCTCTTAGAAGAAAACATAACCAGTAAAATCTTTGACGTTCCTTATAGAAATGTGTTTTTCTGATACATCTCCTTGGGCAAGAAAAATAAAAGGAAAAACATTCAATTACATCAAATTAAAATGTTTTTGTACAACAAAGGAAATAATAAACAGAATGAAAAGACAACCCACTGAATGGGAGAACATATTGGCCAATGATACATCTCATAAGGGGTCAATACCCAAAATGTATAAAGAACATATAAAGCTCAACACCACACACAACAACAACAACAACAACAAACAATCCAATTAAAAAACGAGCAAAAGACCTGAATAGACAATTTTTCAAAGAGGACATGCACATGGCCAATAGAAATGTGAAAAGATGTTCAACATCTGTAATCATCAGAGAAATGCAAATTAAATTAACAATGATATCTTTTCACACATGTCAGAAAGGCTATCATCAATAAAACAAATAAATAACAACAAAAAACAATAAGTGCTGGATAGGATGTGGAGAAAAGGGAACCCTAGTACACTGTTGGTGGGAATGCAGATTGGTGCAGCCACTGTGGAAAGCAGTATAGAGTTACCACAAAAATTAAAAGTAGAGTTGCCTTTTGACCCAGTGATTCCACTTCTGAGAATGTATCCTAAAAATCCTGAAACACCAATTCAAAGTAATATACACACCCCTATGTTCACTGAAGTGTTATTTACAATAACCAGGATCTGGAAACAGCCTATGTGTCCATCAGCAGATAAGTGGGAAAAACAATGGTGGGACAATTATACAATGGAATACTGCTTGGCCATGAAAAGAAGGA
This sequence comes from Phyllostomus discolor, assembly GCF_004126475.2. NCBI lineage: Eukaryota > Metazoa > Chordata > Mammalia > Chiroptera > Phyllostomidae > Phyllostomus > Phyllostomus discolor. The sequence goes on along the minus strand of NC_050198.1, from coordinate 63,639,683 downwards.
AATTTTACCTTTTGGAACATTATGGATGTACCTGAAGAATATTATGCTAGGTGAAATAATCCAGTCAGTTGAAGACAAGTACCATATGATTTCACTTATATAGAGAGTCTAATAAACAAAATAAACTAACAAAATAGAAAAAGACTCATCATTACAGAAAACAGACAGCTGTGAAAGCCAAGAGGAGTTGGGGGTCCTGGTGAAAATGGTGAAAGGATTAAACAAAAAAGAAAACCTTATAGACACAAACAAGTATGATTACCAGAGGAAAGGAGGGTGGGGGAAGGTAGCAGAAGGTATATGGGAGATAAATGCTGATGGAAGGAGACTTGACTTGGTGTAATGAACACACAATGCAATATACACATGACATATATTAGAATTGTACACATGAAACTCATAATTTATTAACTCCCCATTAAATTTAGTTTAAATATATATGTAAAGAGATAAAGCATGGATGTTCTTGGGCACAATCCAAAGCTATGGTGAATTAATGCTAAAATGCAGAGCATATTTCCTGGAAAAGGAGTTTGGTAATGATACTCTCATTGTTCAAGGTACACACTATCTCCAATAATCTCTTCCTGCAAAACAAATGCTGAATGTTATTTTTGTTTTGGTTTTTGTTTGTTTTTGGCAAAAACAACATTTCTTTATGAAGGTAAAGTAGCATAACACAAACTTTTGAAAAGTGATGCATACCTTCATTAACTTCTTGTATTTACTTGTGCCTATTTATAAACTTAGTGTTCTGTTTCATTTGTTTTTTTCTCTCCAATTAATTGTTGCTAGAAAAGTACTCTTCTTGAATATGTTATGATGATATGAGAAACTATGAATGGATTTCATAATCTGATTTCCAGATTATATTACATTATACATTACACATTATACATATTACACATTGTGTAATGTATACATTATACATTACAATTACAGTATAATACTAAAATGTTCTCTTTTCAACATAAAATAGTATTAAGCATACAAAGAAACAACAACAACCAAAAAACAGGAAAGTATGAAAACTCAAAAGGAACAAATGATGAAAACAATTCCTGAGAAAACTCAGATTTTACACATACTAGATTTTACATCAAATGTCTCAAATATTCTCAAAGAGCTAAAGAAAACCATGAAAAAAGACAAAAATAAGAGTAAAATAATATATTAAAATAATGAAAATATCGGTAAAAAGGTACAAACTACAAAAATAATTCAACAGAACTTCTGGAACTGAAGAGTACAATAACTGAAATGGAAAAATGACTATCAGGGTTCAACAGTAGAAATGAGCTGGAAGAAGAAGAAAGAATTAATGAACTTAAAGATAGGAAAATTAAACTTATCCAATCTGAGGAGCAGAAAGAAAACAGAATGAGAAAAAGGAACAAAGAGTAATGGATCTGTGGGAAACCATCAATCAGACAAGTGTTTGCATATGGGAGTCCCAAGAAAATGAAAAATAAAAGAATAAAAAAAATTGAAGAAATAATGGTCAAAACTTCTTAAATTTTATAAAAGACTCTCATTTACACATCTAAGTAGTTCAATGAACACCCTTCAGGAAAGTCTCAAAAGAACACATCAGAGACACATTATAGTCAAATAGTCAAAAGACAAAAAGAGAAAGCAACAAAAAAAGAATTCACTCAGTGTGTACAATAAGTTCTCAAGAATAATGGTTGTTTTCTCATTAGAAATCATCAAGATGAGAAAACAGTGAGGTAACATATTTAAAAGCCTGGAAAAAATAAAAACAATTGTCAAAAAATAATACTATATCAGAAAAACTATCCTTCAGAAATGAAGATGAAATTAAGACATTCTCAGATGAACAAAAACTAAGGAACGTTGTTAATAATAAATCTATGTTAAAAATGCCAGTGAACCCAGGCTGGCATAGCTCAGTGGATTGAGCGCGGGCTGCGAACCGAAGTGTTGCAGGTTCGATTCCCAGCCAGGGTACATGCCTGGGTTGCAGACCATAACCCCCAGCAACCGTACATTGATGTTTTTTTCTCTCTCTCTATCTGCTTCCCTTCCCTCTCTAAAAATAAATAAATAAAATATTTTTTAAAAAATGTCAATGAAATGAAAACAAAACACAAACAGTAGACAGCAACATAAAGCCACATGGAGAAATAAAGACCGTTAATAGGAGGATAAATGTATAGTAAATATGAAAACCAGTATTGCTGTACTTTTGGTTTGTGACTCCTCTTTTAAAAACCAAAATGCATACAAATAAACGTTAATATTATAAAATACAACCTGTGACAATTACAACATAAAGGGAAAGGAATGAAGACGTATAGGAGGAGATTGTGTGTATACTATAGAAACTAAGTTGGTGTTATTCAAAGTCAGTTGTTATAAGTGTAATATGTTAATTATAATCCCTAATTAACCACTAAGGAAAGAAGAAAATATAGAAAAAATCAAAGCAAAAGAGAGTCAAAATCATACACTATAAAGAAAAACAGTTACATACAAAAAACGCACTCATGAGAAATTGAGGGTATAAAAGCATGGAAGATATAGAGAACACAAATAGCTAAATGAGAAAAGTAATTTATTTTTCATCAGTAATTACTTTAACTGTAAATGGATTAAAGTCTTCAAATAGAAAGTAGAGTTTTGCAGAATGGATTTAAAAACATGATCTGTTTGTTCTCTGTAACAGACTCACTGGAGATAGGCATAAATCAGTTGAAAGTAAAAGGATGTAAGACATTCCATGCAAATAGTAACCAAAAGAGAATGAGTGGGCTATATTATTATCAAACAAAATGGATTTAAAGTGAAAAAGGTTACAAGTTACAAAGCAGAATCACTTATATTGATAAAACTTTTAATCTATGAGGGGGACCCCAAAGACGAGAATTGTCTTCTGGAGGAAGGTCCCCTTATAGCACAGGATTTCACCACTAGGTAAATGTTTTCCAGTAAAGTATTTTTGAAGACTCTTTCAGATCACTTGCCCATTTCACAATGGGAGATTTATGAGTGAATCTGCCCATGCTGTGCTGAGTGTTCAGCAGTTTTTGACCAAAAATGACATGACCCACAAGTCCCACCCTCTTCATTCACCCAATCTCACTTCAAGCAAGTTCCTTTTTTGTTTCTCTGGATGATAAAAGTCCTCAGAGAGAAACATTTTGCAGAAGTGGAAGGTGTGAAACAAAAAATGACAGAAACACTTAAAAAAGTATCAAAATCAATAACAAACTGACAGTAATGAGAGGGGGGAGGGGGATAAAGAGGGAAAGAAAAGGAAGGGTCATCAAGGAACATGTATAAATGACCCATGGACAAAACCAAAGGAGGGTAAGATTGAGGGTGGAAGGTGGGGGGTGGGGGAGAGTACTGTGGGAGAAATGCTTGAACAGCAATAAAAAATAAAAATAAAAAATACCTCAATTTTTAAAGACATTTTTTACTGTTGTTCAATTACAGTTGTCCTGCCATTTTCCCCATTGCTCACCCCTACCCCATCTGCCCAGTCCCACAGTCAATCCTCCTGCATTGTCTGTGCCTATAAGTCCTCTATGCATGCTCCTTTTTTGCCCCTTCCCCTTCTTTCTCCTGTTATGTACATCCCTCCCCTCTGGTCACTGACAGTTTGTTCTTTATTCCCAAGTCTCTGGTTCTTTTCTGCTCATTTATTTATTTATTTTCTGTTGATTAAGTTCCACTTATAGGTGAGATCATATGGTATTTGTCTTTCACCATCTTGCTTATTTCACTTAGCATGATGCTCTCCAGTTTCATCCTTGCTGTCATGAAGGGTAGGAGTTCCTTCTTTCTTTCTGCTGCATAGTAATCCATTGTGTAAATGTACCACATTTTTTTGATCCACTCATTTACTGATGGGCACTTAGACTATTCCCAGCAGTTGTCTATTGCAAATTGTGCTGCTGTGAACATTGGAGTGCATAGGTTCTTTTGAATTGGTGATTCAAGATTCTTAGGGTTTAGATCCAAAAGTGGGATTGCTGGATCAAATGGCAGTTACATCTTTAGGTTTTTGAGGAAATTCTATATTGTTTTCCACTGCAGCTGCACTAGTCTACATTTCTACCAACAGTATACTAGGGTTCTATATTTTCCACAACCTTTCAAGCACTTGTTGTTTGACTTATTAATGATGGCCATTCTGACTGATGTGAAGAGGTATCTCATTATGGTTTTAATTAGAATCTCTCTCGGCTAGTGATTTTGAGCATTTTTTCATGTGTCTATGGGCCCTCTGTATATCCTCCTTGGAGAAGTGTTTGTTCAGTGTAAGGAGGATCACAATACTTGATATCAAACTATATTACAAGGCTACTGTAATGAAAAATGTCTGGTGCTGGCATAAGAACAAACATATAGACCAATGGAACAGAATAGAGGGCCTAGAAAGAAACCCATGTAAATATGGTCAGTTAATATTTGACAACAGGGGTAGGAACAGAAAATGGAGTAAAAGTAGCCTCTTCAATAAATGGTGTTTGGAGATCTGGACAAATATATGCAAACATGAAACTAGACCACCAACTTACATCATATACCAAAATAAATTCAAGATTGATAAAAGACTTACATATAAGTTGTGACACCATAAAATTCCTAGAAGAGAACATAGGCAGGAAAATTTCAGGTATCCCACAGAGAAGTATTTTCACTGATACATCACCTAAGACAAGAAATATAAAGGGAAGAATAAACAAATGGGACTATATCAAACTAAAAAGCTTCTGAATAGCTAAAGAAAACATCAACAAAGTGGAAAGATAACCAACCATATCAGAAAACATATTTGCCAATGATACCTTGGACAAAGTTTTGATCTACAAAATACATAAAGAACTCACATGACTCCACCCAAGGAAGCCAAACAATTCAATTTAAAAAAATGGGCAAATGATTCATTTTTATTTATTAAATTTTTTGAGGTATATCCATACTGCTTTCCACATTGGCTGCACCAGCCTGCATTCCCACCAACAGTGCAAAAGGATTCTCTTTTCTCCACATCCTCACCAGCACTTGTTTGTTGATTTTGTGATAATAGCCATTCTGACAGGTTTGAGATGGTATCTCACTGTGGTTTTAATTTACATTTGTCTGATAATTAGTGAAGTTGAGCATTTTTTAATATGTCAAGTGGCTATTTGTATGTCCTCTTTGGGGAAGTGTCTATTCAGGTCCTTTGCCCATTTTTATTTTATTTTTTTGTGTTTTTGGTGTTGAGTTTTGTAAATTCTTTATAAATTTTGGATAGTGACCCCTTATATGCATCAGTGAATATATTCTCCCATTCTGTGGATTGTTTTGTTATTTTGTTGATAATATTTTTTGCTGCACAAAAACTTTTTAGTATAATATAGTCTCATTTGTTTATTGTGTTTGTTTCCATTGCCTAGAGGGTGATATCTGATAACAAATTGTTATGAGTAATGTCCAAGATCTTGCTGCCTATGTATTCTTCTAGGATTTTTATGGTTTTGGGTCTAACATTTAAGTCTTCGATCCATTTTGAATTTATTTATGTGTGCTGTAAAAAGATGGTCCCACTTCTAGAAATATATCTGAAGGAATCTAAAATACTAAATCAAAAGAACATAAGCATCCCTATGTTCCTTGCAGCCTTGTTTATAATCACCAAGATAAAGAAGTGCCCCAAATCTCCATCAGTACATGAGATGATAAAACAACTATGAGACATTTGAACAATGGAATACTACTCGACTGTAAAAGAAAATAGGAAGAAAGAAAGGAAGAAAGAAAGAAAGAAGAAAGAAAGAAAGAAAGAAAGAAAGAAAGAAAGAAAGAAAGAAGGAAGGAAGGAAGGAAGGAAGGAAGGAAGGAAGGAAGGAAGGAAGGAAGGAAGGAAGGAAGAAGGAAGGAAGGAAAGAGAGAGAGAGAGAGAAAGAAAGAAAGAAAGGAAAGAAAGGAAGAAAGAGAGAAAGAAAGAAAGAGAGAAAGAAAGAAAGAGAGAAAGAAAGAAAGAAAGAAAGAAAGAAAGAAAGAAAGAAAGAAAGAAAGAAAGAAAGAAAGAAAATTGTACATTTGTGACAGAATGGATGGACCTGAAGAATATTTTTCTAGGTGGAATATGCCAGTAAGAGAAAGACAAAAATCATATGATTTCACTCATACATGAAATGTAATGAACAAACTGAACTAACACGCAAAACAGAGAAAGACTCATAGATAGAGAGCAGATAACAGCTAGTAGAGGTAGTTTAAGGGGTGGAGGGATTGAGCAAAATGGAAAAAGGACTCATGGACATGGACAACAGTGTGGTGATTGCTGGGGGGAGAGGTTATAAGGGGACTAAATGGTAATAGAAAAAATACAATAAAGATTAGTTAAAAAATAAAAGTCACTCTCAACAACAATAACATAACTGTATATCTTAATGTACTAAAAAAGAGCAAATGAATACTAAGTCTAGCAGAAGAAAATGATATAGATCATAGTTGCTAAAAAGATAAAAAACAGAGAAACTATAGACATTTTATGAAACCAAAATTCAGTTCTTTAAAAAGATTAACAAAATTGCCAAACCTTTAGCTACTTTTGCTAAGAAAGAATGAGAGAAGTCTCAAAATACCAAAATCAGAAATTAAAGAGGGGACTTTCCCTGAATGTAGAATAGAGATTCCAGAAATAAGCCCATAGATATATGGTCAATTAGTTTTCAACAAGGAGACAATAATGCACAATGGGGAAAGAACAGTCTTCCATATTGATGTTAGGAAAATTTAACAGCCACATACAGAAGAATGAAACTTGTCTACACATTACACCATACACAAAAATTAACTTAAAATGGATTCAAGACTTAAACACAGGACATGACCATAAAACTAGAAAAAAATGACCCTGGCTGGTGTGGCTCAGTGGATTGATTGCCAGCTTGCAAACCAAAGGATCGCTGGTTTGATTTCCAGTCAGGGCACATGCCTCGGTTGCAGGACAGGTCCCCAGTAGGGGGCATGTGAGTGGCAAGCACACATTGATGTTTCTCTACCTCTCTTTCTCCTTCCCTTCCCCTCTCTCTAAAAATAAATAAATACTTTTTTTTAAAAAACTAGAAAAAATGTAAGTGGTATACTCCTTGACTGAGGTCTTGGTGATGATTTTTTAAAAGTCTGACACCAAAAGGTAAAGCAACAAAAGTGAAAATAAATAAGTAGAATATATCGAACTAAAAATGCTTCTGCACAGACAACCACCAACATCAAAAGGCAACTTACCAAATGGAAGAAAATATTTGCAAATCATAAGGGGCTAATATCCAAAATATATAAAGAACTCATAAGACTCAACAACAACAACAAAAAACAAACAATCAAATTTAAAAAAATGAAAAGAAGATATGAGTCAACATTTTGTTCAAAGAAGATAATATACATGGCTAACAGGTACATAACAAAGTGCTCAACATCATTATTCATTAGATAAATGAAAATTAAAACCAAATGAGATATCACCTCATACCTGTTAGACTGGCTATTATTGAAAACACTAAAAAAGTGTTGGTGAAGATGTGAAGAAAAGGGAATTCTTGAGCACTGTTGGTAGGAATGTCAATTGGTGCCAGCCCTGTGGAAAATAGTATGGATCTTCCTGAAAAAGACAAAAATACAGTTACCATATGATCCAGCAATTCCACTTATAGAAAGGAAATGAAAAAGACTAACTTGAAAAGAAAAAAAAATGTGCCCCCAGTTCACTGCAGCATTGTTTGCAAGATATGAAAATAATCCAACTGTCTGTTAATAGATGAATAGATAAAGATGATGTGGTGCATACATACAACAGAATATTATGCATACATAAAAGAGAAAGAGATATTACCATGTACAACAACATGGATGGACCACAAGGGCATTACACTAAGTAAAATATGTCAGACAAAAAGAAATATTATATGTATGAGGTCCATCCAGAAGTTATCCAGCCATGTAATAGGAAAAATAGACATTGATTGAAGAAGATACAAGACATAAGAAACATTGTACATAGGAAAGTGATGTTTCAGTCCCCTTCAGAGTTTGCACACACTTCTCCCAGTGTCTCTTCAAAACACTGTAAAATCCTTTGTTGGAATCACTACCAGCTTCTCCACCATATTTTCCTGAATCTTGTTGATGGTCAGAAAGCCCCTCCCTTTCAAATGTGACTTTAGTTTCAGGAAAAGCCAGAAGTCACAAGGCACCAAATCTGGGCAGTAGGGACACTGAGTTACCAGGGTGTTTTGATGTTTCACAAAAACAAACAAACAAAAACAAACAACAATAGCAACAACAACAACAAAACACTCTGCATGACACATGATGCATGACTGGGTACATTTCATGACAAAGCTTCCAATCACCAATAGCACAAAGTAGTGGCTGTGTTCATTATATTTCATCTCTCAACTGATGAAGAACATTGTGGTAGTACTCCCTATTAAAGGTTTGTCCTGAAGGGGAGTACTCATGATGGACAACACCTTCTCAATAAAAAAAAAAAATACACAATTAACATGGTCTTGACCTTGCTGTGAGTTTACCATGCCTTCTCCAGCTGTGGAGAATCAGATGACTTCTATTGTGATGACTGGGCCTTTGTTTGTGGATCATAGCCATAGACCCATCATTCACCTCCAGTTATGACCTTTTTGAGTAAATCTGCTTCATTTGTAGTGGTTTGAATTAAGTCATTAGTAACTGTAGCACAGTATTCCTTCTCCTCCAGTAGCAGAAGCTATGGAATGAATTTTGCCATAACACATTTAATGCCAAGATCCTGTGTTAAACTCTGGGACATAGCAGTTTTTGGAATCCCCAGATCAGCTTCTAGTTCTTGCACTATCAATATCTGATCTTTGTTGATTGCAGCCCATACACATTCAGTGTTCCAAAGTGTTATGCTTGTTTCAGGCCCTCCAGAATATGGATCACTTTCAGCAGATTCCTGACCATCTTTGAATAATTTGTGCTGCACTCATCGCATTGTCCCTGAAAGCAGTCTGAATCATTGGAATAATTTCTGGGGAGGAATGTTCAAACTTAATGTAAAATTTGATACAGATTATTTGCTCTACTTGCTCAGTCATCTTGAATGCAATGGCCACACAGTACACGTTTACTCAGTGGTATCTACTACCCCCACTGACTAGTACAGTGAAGTCATCATTGTTCAGGCATTCACATTCCAATCCACTCTCCTTGGTTGCCAGTTTACATTGATGTCACGCGAATCATTCTTGTTATATTAACAATGGCTGGACTTTTTCTGGATAGACCATGAAAAGAACAAAAAAAGTTCATAGATACAGAACAGATTGGTGGTTGATGGAATGGTGGACAGTGGGGAAAATGGGTGAATGTGATCAAAAGACAAAAATTAAAAATAAAGATCACTACAGTTTCTATGTCATAAAGGTTTTATTAAAGAGAAGGGGCATTCAAATGAACACATAGAAATTTTTTAAAATATGAGAATACTTTTAACAACTATATGCCAACAAATTGGAAAACCTAGATGAAATTAACAACTTCATCTAGGCACCAAATTTTCCAAGACTGAATTGTGAAGGAATAAAAAATATGAATAAACCCATAATCAATACGGAAATTAAATTAATAAATGATAAGCTCACAACAAAGAAAAGCTCATGACAAGATGGCTTAACTAGTGAATTATGCTAAATATTCCAAGAAGAATTAATATCAATTCTTCTGAAACTCCCCAAAATATTGAAGAGAAAGGAGAGCTTCTTAACTCAGTGTCAGAGACCTTTATTACCTGTACTAAAACTCGGCAACACCACACAAGAATAGAAAAATTTCAAACCACATTTCTTAAGAATTAGATGTGAAAATCCTTTATAAAACACTAGCAAAGCAAGTGCATTAGCGTATTGTAAAGATTATACATGATGACCTAGTGGAATTCCTTATAGAAATATAAAGATGATCCAAGATGCAAAAAATCAATAAATTTGAAACACCACATTAACGTTATAGAACAAAAGATAAAACATGACTATGCAAAAAAAAAAAGCAATTGACAAAACCTAACACTCATAACAGAAATACCTAATTAAATAGGAATGGAAGGGAAATTCTTTAACTTGATAATTGTGAGGTATGAAAATCTTCAGCTAACACAATATTCAATATTAAAATACTGAAAACTTTTTTCTATTATTTAAATTATATTTTATTGATTATGCTACTACAGTTGTCCCAATGTCTCCCCCTTTGCACCCTCCACACAGCATCCCCTACACCCTGAGGGAATTCCCACACCATTGTTCATGACCATGTCTCATGTGCATAAGTTTATTTTTTTATCTTTTTAAAATATATTTTATTGATTATGCTATTACAGTTGACCCATTCTATTTCTCCCCTTTATTCCCCCTTACCCTGTACTCCCCTCCCACCTTTATTCCCGACTTTAGTTCATGTCTATGGGTCATATATATATAAGTTTTTTGGCTACTCCATTTCTTATACTGTATTTTACATCCCCATGGCTATTCTGTAACTACCTATTTGTAGTTCCTTTTTAAAAAATATATTTGATTGATTATGCTATTACAGTTGTCCCACTTTTTCCCCCTCCACACTGCATGTGCCCTCCCACAAGCATTCCCCCAAGTTAGTTCATTTTCATGGGTCTTACATATAAGTTCTTTGACTTCTCCATTTCCCATACTATTCTTAACCACCCGTCTATTTTGTGCTTACCATTTATGCTTCTTATTACTCATTTTCCCCATTCTTTTTCCCTATTCTTACCCCTCTCCCTCCATGCTGATAACCCTCCATGTGATCTCCATTTTTATGATTCTGCTCCCATTCTAGTTGTTTGCTTACTTTGTTTTTGTTTCCCTTTTTGTTATTAGGTTTGGTTGTTGATAGTTATGAGTTTGTCATTTAACCCTTCATAGTTTTTGATCATCTTCTTTTTCTTAGATAAGTCCCTTTAACATTTCATATAATAAGGGCATGAAGATGACGAACTCCTTTAACTTGACTTTATCTGGGAAGCACTTTTTCTGCCCTTCCATTCCAAATGATAGCTTTGCTGGATAAAGTAATCGAGGATGTAGGTCCTTGCTTTTCATGACTTTGAATAGTTTTTTAAAGCCCCTTCTTGCCTCTAAGGTTTCTTTAGAGAAATTAGCTGATAGTCTTATGGGCACTCCTTTGTAGGTAACTCTCTCCTTTCCTCTTGCTGCTTTTAAGATTGTTTCTTTATCTTTCATCTTGGATAATGTAATTATGTTGTGCTTTGGTATGTGCTTCCTTGGGTCCAACTTTTTGGGGACTCTCTGAGCTTCCTGGACTTCCTGGAAGTCTATTTCCTTTACCAGATCAGGGAACTTCTCCTTCATTTTATTTTCAAATAAGTTTTCAATTTTTTGCTCTTCCTCTTCTCCTTCTGGCATCCCCTCTGATTTGGATGTTGGAATACTTAAAGTTGTCCCAGAGGTTCTGAAGCCTGTCCTCATTTTTTGAATTCTTCTTTCTTCATTCTGTTCTGGTTGAATGTTTATTTATTCTTTCTTGTGTAAATCATTGGTTTGAGTTGTCAGTTTCCTTTCCATCACTGTTGGTTCCCTATACATTTTCTTTTATAACACTCTGCATAGCCTCACTTTTTCCTCTATTTTGTAACCATACTCAACTATTTCTGTGACATACTGGTTACCAGTGTTGTAAACTTTGCATCTGATAGGTTGGCTATCTCTTCAAGGCTTAGCTCTATTGTTGGAGCTTTGATCTCTCCTTTCATTTGGGCTGTATTTATTTATTTATTTATTTATTTATTTATTTTGTCTCAACAGGCCTGTTATGTAGTAAGGGGCACAACCTTAAGTATTCATCAGGTCAGGGCAACCCTTGTTGCTGTGTTGTGGCAGTGTATGTGGGGGAGGGGTCTGAGAGGGAACAGTACTGTTTGATCAGCTCTTGGCTGCTTTTCGGTTCCCTCCCCTGTTACACACAAGCAAATTGGGTCCTTCTGGTGCATATTCCTGGGTGCACGGGTTTGTGTACATTCTAGGACCTTGTGGGTCTCTCCAATGAACTCTCCTGGGAGGCTGGGCGTTCCACCTGCCATCACAACTCCGACATGTTTTTATAGTCAGAGGTTTTGAGTCAGAGGTTTATATTTCCTCATGTTGGAACCCTGGGTTCTGTGGTCTGTCTCACCCCCCAGTTGTTCCTTCCAGTTTATCCACATGCAAATGTGGGACCTCTCAGTCTGCCAGTGGCTGTCTCTCCTAGCCCACCAGCTGCCATCTACCTCAGCTGGTCCTCCAGCTGCCACATTGCCATGTGTCCTCTCCACCCCAGCTGCCTGTCTCCACCCCTCCTACAGTTCTGTGTGAATGTTTTTTCTTTAACTCCTTGTTTGTCAGCCTTACATACACTTTGATTTTCTGGCAGTTCTGATTATTTTTGTTTTTTATATTTATTGTTGTCCTGCTTTTGGTTATTTGAGGAGGCTAAGTGTATTTACCTATACCTCCATCTTGGCCAGAAGTCTGCCTATCTAAAATACTAAAAATGTTTTTCTTACAATCAGGAACAGTAAAGGATACTAACTTTTGCCACTTCTACTCTAATCTAAAGTAGTGGAAGTTCTGTCCAGACAGAGCAATTAGGTAAGAAAAAAAAAAAAGGCATCCAAATTAGAAAGAAATTAAAATATCTTATTTGCAGATGACATACCGTTAGATATAGAAAACCCTAAAGAATCCATCTTCCCACAAAAAAACCTGTTAGAACTAATAAATAAATTCAGTGATGTTTAGAATTAAAACAATGTAACATGAAAACATTAATTGTAGTCATATACACTATTAATGCACTATGTTAAAGAAAATAAAGATTTATTTACAATAGGATCAAAAATAATAAAATAATTAGAAATTAATTTATCTAAAGATGCTTAAGTCCTTTTCACTGAAAACTGAAAAATATTTTGACAAAATTTAAAAAAAAAAGACAAATAAATGGACTTTTGTAGTCATGGATTGGAAAACTTAATGTTGCTAAGATGGTATCAATATAAAAAATGATCCACACATGCAATGCAACTCCAATAAAATCCCAATAGTATGAATAAGCCCATTCTCAAATTCATATAGAACTTTAAGAGACACAGACTAGACAAGACAATATTGAAAAAATAACAAATGTGTAAGTTTCACACTTTCTAATTTCAATACTAGAAAGCCACAATACTCAATGAGATATGATACAGCATAAGAATATATATACACACACACACACACACACACACACACACATACACACATATGCATGGAATATAATTTATATATATACACATATATAATGGATATGTATATATCTATATATATGAATATATATATGAATTAATAGGATTGAGATGCCATCAATAAACTGATACCAGGAGCTATGGTCACTTGATTTTTGATAAGGAATCCAAGAGCATTCAATGAGAAAGCCAATAGTCTTTTCAAAAAATGCTGTTGAGAAAATTGAATATACATATGTAAAATAATGAAGTTTGACCTTTACCTTATAGCATATATGAAGGTTAAGTCAAGGATATCAATTTAAGAACAAAAAATATAAAACTCTTAGGAAAAATCATAGGAGCAAATATGCATGTCCTTGGATTTGCAATGATATCTTAAAACACTGAAAGCATAAATGATAATAATAGTAATAATAATAATAAATAAGTAAACTATAAATAGATAAGGTGGGTGGATTTTCTCAAAATTAAAAAATATTTGTACCTGAAAGGACATTATCAATACAGTGATCAAGCAACCCAGAAAAAAGGAGAAAATATGTGTAGATTGTAAATCTGATAGCCATTTAATATTCAGATTGTGTAGATACCCTCTACATTTCAACAACAAAAAAACCCCAAACAACTCAATTAAAAAGTGTACAATGGACTTGAGCAAAATATTTCTCTAAAGAAGATATACAAAATCTAGTGAGCATGTGAAAAACTCTCTGTACCATTAGTCATTAGAATAATGCAAATCAAAAGTTAAATGTATATCACTTTAAACCTCTTAGGATGGCTATTATAAAAAATAAAATAAAATAACATGTGGTTGACGATGTGGAGAAATGGGAACTCTCATGCATTGCTGAATGAATGACAAAATGGTGCTCCAACTATGCAAAACAATTTAGCAGTTCCTCAACAAATTCAATATGCAGGGTCTCATGTAGTAATGCTTGCTTTAGTGTGGTTCATAGAGTATGTGAATGTCTTGCACTAGAGGGACCACAATTTGAACATTTCACCTAAAATGTCATATGGTATGTTTGATTGTGATATTATCATGTTACAGAATTATTTGCTTATGATTTTCTAATAAAATTTTTATAATAAAAATGGGTGTTATTTGTGCCAGACCCTGTAGAATTACCTTTTGACCCAGCAATTCCACTCCTAGGTATATACACAAAATAATTTAAAATAGGGTCTTAACAGTTACTTGTATACTAGTGTTCATAGCAGGATTTTTCACAATAGCCAAAAGGTGGAAGCAACCAATGTCAAATGATAGATAAATAGATAAAATAATATGATTTAGACATACAATTAAATACAATTTCACCATAAAAAGAAAAGGAGTTTAACACATGTGAGAAAATGGATAAATCTTGAGAAAATTATGTTGTATAAAATAAACCAGACATATAACCCAATTAAAAAAAGAACAAAGACAAACACCATATGCTCTTACATATAAGTGGAACCTAATCAACAAAGCATGCAAGCAAAATATAACCAGAGACACTGAAATAAAGAACAAGCTGACAGTAACCAGAGGGGAGTGGGGAGAAGGATAATGGGGGAAAATAAGGGGAGGGCCATTGAGGAACATGCATAAAGAACACAAGGACAAAGCCAAAAGGGACAAGTTTGAGGGTAGGAGGTGGAGATTGGTGGGGCAGCAGGTTTGGTGATAGGAAAATGGAGACAACTGTACTTGCAGCAGTAAAATAAAATAGGCATTTCTGGCCAAGATGGAGGCATAGGCAGAAACACTTTGATTGCTTCCTTGCACAACCAAAAGAAGGATAATAACCAATTTAAAAATTAAGAACAACCAGAACCATCAGAAAATCATTTGCATGGAAGTCCAACAACCAAGGAGTTAAGGAAATATTCATCTAGACTGGTAGGAAAGACCAAGAGGGCCATCTGGAGCAGAGAGGATGCCCAGCAAGGCTGAAGCTGGAGGACCTTGAAGGTGAGCCCACATTCCTGTGCAGAAAATCTGGGAACAATGGGGAGCAAATCAGACCAAAAACCCAGGGTCTCAGCACAGGACACTAAAGTCTCAAAACCCCTGGGTGTAAAAAATATGTGGGGGTCATGTCATCTGCAGGAGAAACTCCCAGCCTCACAAGAGAGTTGGCCATGTACTTTTGTGTGAAGTGAGGGAAGTGACAGAAAGTGGGACAAGAGTGGAGCAAGCATCATTGACCCCCCTCTGACTCCTCCCCCACAGACAGCACCACATCACAGCAAAGAGGGTTGCCCAGTGCTGGTGAATACCTAAGACTCCACCCCCTACCACGTAACAGGTGCACTGAGACAAAGAAATATGACTCAAATGACAGAGATCAAAGCTCCAGAAAGAGAGCTAAGCGATGAGCACATAGATAATCTATCTGATTGAGCTTGGTCACAAAATAAAGGAAGAAATGAAGGCTACATGAAGCAAAATAAAGCAAAATATACAGGGAACCAACTGCAAGGGAAGGAAACCTGGACTCAAATCAATTATTTTGAACAAAAGGAAGAAATAAGAATACAACTGGAACAGAAGGAAGAAACTAGAATTCAAAACAATAGGTTCTTAGGAAACTATGGGACAACTTTAAGCATTCCAATATCTGAATTATGGGGGTGCCAGAAGGAAAAGAGGAAGAGCAAGAAATTGAAAACTTCTCTGAACAAATAATAAAGGAAAACTTCCCCAATATGGTGAAGAAAATAGATTTCCAGGAAGTCCAGGAGCCCAGAGAGTCCCAAAAAAGTTGGACACAAGGAGGAACACACCAAGACACTTTGTAATCAGTTACCCAAGATTAAATATTAGAGATAATCTTAAAAGTAGCAAAAGGAAAGGTGAGAGTTGCCCAGAAAGGAGTGCCCATAAAGCTATCAGCTGATTTCTCAAAGGAAAGCTTACAGGCAAGAAGGGGCTGGAAAGAAGTATACAAAATCAGGACAGACAAGGACCTACATCCTTGATTACTCTATCTAGCAAAGCTATTATTTAGAATGGAAGAGCAGATAAAGTGCTTCCCACATAAGGTAAAGTTAAAGGAGTTCATCATCACCAAGCCATTATTATATGAAATGTTAAAGGGACTTATGTAAGAAAAAGACGATCAAAAAGCTGTGAACAGTAAAATGACAACAAACTCTAAATTATCAACAATTGAACCTGAAAAACAGAAACTAAGCAAATGACTAGAACAGGAACAGAGTCACAGAAATGGAGATCACATGGAGGGTTATCAGTGGGGAGGGAGAGGCAGTGAATGGGCAGAAAAGGTACAGGGAATAAGAAGCATAATAGGTAGGAACAAAATAGACAGGAGGAGGTTAAGAAGAGTATAGGAAATGGAGAAGCCAAAGAACTTATGTTCACAATGCATGGACATGAACTAAGAGGGAAGGCAATGCTGGAGGGCGGGGGCTAGTGCAGGGAGAAGGGGGATAAAAGCAAGAAAAAATGGGACAACTGTAGTAGCATAATTAAGAAAATAAATTTAAAATATAAAATCAGCTTATATATTTTGAAGGGGAAATAGAATAGCTTATTTTCTATCTAGCATGAAATAGTTTATTTTTTACTTACCTTATGATCAAAGATGCTGAACTATTAGTTTGTTGTGGGTTTTTTTGTTGTATTTTTTGACTTATTAGTTGCTTTTGCTTCTGTCAACTTATTTGTTAAATAAAATAGTTTCAAAAAAACTTTTAACTGAATTTTCTAAATGATAAATTTTTCATTCAGCGTCATTTGAAAAGGAAAATGTGACCTTTAATATAAAAATAATAACACTGGATATAAGAAATAATATTATTTGTTTCTACTTGGACTGCAGTTAAAAATAGTCCTAAAATACGTTGTTTGAAGAGCATTTAATTATCTTATTTGTAGAGTAACAAATGATTAAGAAATCTGAAAGTAATTTTATGTGTGTAACTTACAAGTTGTTAGGTTTGATAATAAAGATTTATGTAAGGAGTGAAGTTATGGTTTTGTGTGGGAATTTATTGAAAAACTACAGAGCATATTTTGCCCTTGCCATTGCAAAACTATTGAAATAAGTGCCTTAGCTTCTTCATTTTAAAGTTTACTTTTTCTTTTTTAAAAAATTATTATCCATTTCTTTCTTTCCCATAAGAAAATCATGGTAACATTTTCCTCATGGAAAAGCACAAGAGAGTCCTCACTACACTATTTTTTACTAATAAGCAAATCTTTATTATGGCAACAATAGAATTTCTAGCTTCCTAAATTGATGTATTTATCTCCCAAATACCAAACAAGTGAACAAATAAAACTTACCTTGTAAGGTATATGATAAGGTATGTATGTACATTGGTTTATATTTTTTCTATCTTTGGCATCTGTATCTTGGTGCTTTTTGTTGCACTGTTCAGTTTTACAACCCAGGGAGTATGCATTGTATTTCAAAACATTTTTTCTTTATTACTTTGTATATACAGACAGCATGTTTTTTTTTTAATTTTCAGGATATTAACCCAAATCACCAATTGTCTCCATGTTGTGTTACTCTTCCACATAATCCAGAATGATTCCAGGAAAAGCAGATATGGAGGTCAAAGTGTATTACAAATTAAGGCTGAAAAAATATATTTTTAATTTGAATTTCTTGAAGGGTACAGTAAATAGCCATCTGATTAAACTGTTTTGTTTTTTAAAACTATTTTGTCCCTTTCTATTTTGAACTGTTAAAATATTTTGATGTCCTTTATGGGCAAAACTAGTGTCTCTATAAAATTGTAGGGTTTCTAAAAGTTGTATGTCAGTTGATTTTTTGGTGTGTTTATTTTAAATGCATGAATATTTGAAGAACATACATTATGAATTATTCTGTATATTTAAGAACTTTCTGTAAAACAAATAACTACTCCCTGATTTATACTTCAATATATTCTTTGTTCAATTTTTAAAATAAATAGTTGTTGTTCTTTGCTAATAGTTTTAGATACCAGTATGCATTAAAATTAAACCTCTGAAAAATTGCAAGTAAAATTGAACAATTTCTTATTGAAACAATAGCTTATTATTAAGTCTTTGAATGTGTAGAGTTAACAGTTTAAATAATTAGATGTGAGAACTGCAAAATAATATATTTGATTCAACTGTGTTTCATCCATCAAGGTTTCTAAACATTAAGCTTGTTTTTCAAGATAGAAAGGGAATGTAGAACAACATTTGCTGGAGTTAGCATAAAAGAATGTTTGAATAATTTATGTTTATGAGTTTCTTAAAATTTGCAATATTTTAATCTTTTCATATATAATATTATGTGCAGTTGTATAAGGATATCTGACTGTTGTCTTGGCTGGTGTGGCTAAATGGATTGAATGCCTGACTGCAAAGCAAAGGGCCACTGGTTTGATTCCCAGTCAGGGAATGTGCCTGGGTTGCAGACCAGGTCCCCAGAGGGGGCCACATGAGAGGCAACCACACATTGATGTTTCTCTTTCTCTCTTTCTCCTCACCTTTCCCACTCTCTAAAAATAAATAAATAAAATCTTAAAAAAAGAATATCTGACTTTTTTTTTAAAGATTTTATTTATTTATTTTTAGAGAGGGAAGGGAGGGAGGGAGGGGGAGAGAGAGAGAGAGAGAGAGAGAGAGAGAGAGAGAGAGAGAGAGAGAGAGAGAGAAACATCAATGTGCCGTTGCTGGGGGTTATGGCCTGCAACCCAGGAATGTACCCTGGCTGGGAATCGAACCTGGGACACTTTGGTTCCCAGCCCGCACTCAATCCACTGAGCTACGCCAGCCAGGGCTCGACTTTTGTATTTAGTGGAATAATAGTATCATAAAGAAACATGCATTCCAACCTTATAGTTTGAAATATTACCTAAAGAATCCTTTCATTTTTTATGTTAATAGCTTCATACAGCTGTTTAACAAAGATGAATAAAACTGATTTTATATACATTGGCTTCTGAATCATACTTATGACAATGAACATTTAGATTAAATGTATTACCTCTGTAAGTAAGGTTGTATCTTTGTAAAAGAATAAGAGTTAATTTCAATAAATATAAATCCTTTAAAAGATGGGGTAGCAACTGGTTTACTTCACATATTTGTAATGTGTGCCTATTATGTAGAATGAATTTTTCATGCTTAATTACACCCCTTGTTATATTTAAAAAACAAAATTATTTTTTTAAAGATTTTATTTATTTATTTTTAGGGAGGGAAGGGAGGGAGATAGAGATAGAGAGAGATAGAGATAGAGAGAGAAACATCAATGTGCAATCGCTGGGGGTTCTGGCCTACAACCCAGGAATGTACCCTGTCTGGGAATCGAACCTGGGACACTTTGGTTCCCAGCCCATGCTCAATCCACTGAGCTACGCCAGCCAGGGCTAAAAAACAAAATTCTTTAAAAAACAATAAAATAAATTTAAAAAGAATTATTTTTAATAAATTATTTTATTTAAAAAAGGGCAAAGGTCCTGAGTAGACACTTTCTCAAAAAGGACATAGAGATGGCTCATATATGTATGAAAAATGCTCAACATCACTAACCATCAGAGAGATGCAAATAAAAACCACAATGAGATATCACCTCACACCTGCCAGAATGGCTACCACCAATAAATCAACAAACAACATGTGCTGTCAAGGTTGTAGAAAAAAGAGAACCTTAGTACATTGTTGGTAGGAATGCAGGCTTTTACAGCCACTGTAGAAAACAGTGTGGAGTTTCCTCAAAAATTAAAAATGGAACCCTCTTGTGGGCCAGTGATTCTACCTCTTGAAATATATCCTAAGAATCCTGAAACACCAATTCAAAAGAATATATGCACCTTATGTTCATAACAGCATTATTTATAATAGCCGAGATCTGGAAACAGCCCACGTGACCACAAATACATGAGTGAATTAAAAAGCTGTGGTACATCTACACAATGGAATAGCATGTAGCAGTAAAAAAGAAGGAGTTCTTAAATTTTGGGACAGCATGGATGGACCTGGAGAGCTTATGCTAAGTGAAATAAGCCAGGCGGTGAAAGCAAATACCATACAATCTCACTTATATGTGGAATCTAAGGAAC